>NC_052613.1:21728129-22030108 GCF_016545825.1 Eucalyptus grandis
GATTGATTACTTGGAATTTGAATTATTTCTAACTAAATAAATTTAACGATATATAATTAAGTAAGCTGAACCAATACCCCAAGAGTACTTGTTAAAAAAAAAAAAAAACTCTTACCGTATTGGAATTAGCTCTTTTTCGGTACACTTGACCATATTTTGTGCATAACATGAAAACATTCGTAAATCAACCTAGAATCGCTCGAGAGTGTCTCTCTAAGCCATCCATTAACAAAACCATCTTTTATTTTTCCAAATAACTGCAATTGATGAAATTCCAGTCAGAAAAAAACAGCAATTAATGAAATGCCTGTTGCCATTTACGAGCGGAGGACCCAACAATACTTATGGTAGATGCGATGGGGGGTAGTAGGATTTTGAAGAATTCATTGCTGGGGACATTGAAGTCAAAGGTCAAAGCTTTTCATGGTCGGACGGTGTGCTTGTGTGGGCACGGCAAGAGACCGAAAATACATGGACGGGGACTCATCGACAGCCCAAAAATAGTGTTCTGTACCTGCCACTGCCAATCATCATGTGCCCTTCTTTGTACAACCTTGACATTTCAAGAAGCCGTCAGATCCCTACTCAAATTTATTGACATGGGTAATTACAGTTTTTATTAGGGCATCACAATTCTCTAATGCATTCTGCTAAATTTCATCAGATATGATAGTCGCATTGTTGGAGATTTCGGGTAATTATTAAAAACACATAGATGCGTACTCTTGGGTTATTCGAAGAAAATGCACTAATATAATGATTCAAGCTTAGTCATTAAGCGAGAAAAACCATTTGCTCCAACTACTCCTTAGAGCAAGAATGCACTCTTAGCATGCTTCTTAGATCATTTGGAGTGTAAAGGGAGGTTTGGATGTCATGGCCGTTGACATTCAGAAATTGGTGGACGGATTTAGCAATGTTCTTACCATAAATGTTAAGTCATATGCTATGAATACACAATTGACCCGTTTTAGGTCAAGGATTCGAGTCTTGATACGGTCTCCTATTTGTTAGTCTTGTTATTCTGTCTTCTTTTCTGTTTCGCTAGTTATCTTATGGAAGTAGTTTCATCCCCCAACTTGTCTTGTGCATGTAAGACCGTCATACACACGGGAGACTTGTCAATTTATGTGTTAAAAGTGGTGTTAACTATTAAGTCGAATGTTATGAGGGGACATGCTAAGTCATATGTTACAAATGCATTGTTGGCTTGTTTACTAAGAGCTTAAATGGACCTGTTTCCTGACAGCCTAAATTTTTGGAAACCAAAAAAGTCTAGCAACAAAAAATAACTATTTTATATTACGGATATATCATGTGGCGGTGACATGTAATTTAATAAGTCAATTAAAAAGGAGATACATAACGCACATAGCGTCAAATTAAATTTAATTCATAATGCGCGGACAATAATAATTTATCTATAAGAGAGTTTGAGATGTTGACTATGCTTTTATTAGTAGTCGATACAACATATTCGACTCATCCAATTATTGGAAAAACTTGCTCATGCTTTAACGCTCTCCCGCTTAAAAACTCACGATGAGGAACATCATTTGATGTTTAGATTTCGTCGATCGAAGGAATTCAAATTTAATTTATGATTTGGAAGAGAAGTAATTCACCCTAGTCCCTTCTTCTTCTTTTTCACAAATACAACCCATATGATCGTTTTCCCCTAGGCCCACTTAAGTATTTGTGCAAATTTATTTTTCATTCTTTTTCCATACAATTCAAATTATAATTTTAAGGATTTTCTTTAGTTTTCATTATTCCAAACAATATCGGAAATTTTACTTTTTCGACATTTCTTCACATACATTTTTCTTACTAATCTATCCGCCTCTTAAGAATTCTTCCAAACAGTGTCGTGAAAAGAAAATTACTAATCTTATCCGAAATCCTTTTTTTATCCTCCGACAAATATGCATGTGTAAATGATATTAAATTATTAACATAAATGATCATGTTCGATGTATTGATTTCTTTCAACCTTTTACTTTTGGATTACATTGGGAATTCGAGCTTCTCAACTCGATTAATCTTCGTGAATGCACACAAATCATTACATCCACATACATCCTTCAACAATGAATGCATGCAAACTCGGAAAAGTTGAGATACTTTCGAACAAAAATCTTGTGACATAGCTTTCATTTAAACAGAGATACTACATTGAGTTATTGAAAGCTTGAAGTACTCAATAAAATAAAAAAAAAATAGGTACTTGATTGAAAAATAGACCAAAATGCAGGTACTTCCACCTTGCTAGGATATTCTCCCTTTTCCGTCAATTCCAAATTCAATTCTTTGAGTTTTCATTACCTTTACTTTTCATCGTTCCAATCAATTTCAACAGATTTTCTGCGAAATTTCTTCACATTCACTTTTTATTCTCATTTTTTGCATCTCTTAAAATTACTTCGAGTTCAATTATTACGTTCTTTCAACTTCTTATTCTTGGATGATATTAGGCATCCCAACATTTCATCTCGACCAATCTCCATAAAGGCAGGCAAACCGTCCCATCCACATGAATCATATCCTTCAACCCAACGTCCGAACACAGACTTCGAAAACACTTATCCATCCATGAAATATATCGAGTCGTCAACATACCATGACAATTCATGTCAATAGGACAGCAAGGATAAGCAGCATTGAAGCTGCAGTTGCACACAACAGAAAGTTACTATTTAGATCTGCTACAGGGACACTAACCCAAAGAATTGTCAACTTCAGCATTGGGATCCCGCCCATCCCCTCCGAACCCATCTTCTTCCTTTTGGTAGGGTCAGTTCATGGACTTGAGGAAACGATGACTCCCCAATGATCTTAGGTCACATCTTCGAGGCCTATTTAGCAAGTCATGAGAGCATCCAAAAGGAAAAACAGTGCTTTTAGAGATAATGTTTTCCCCTGATTGATGCGTACATTGACATTTTCGGTTGCAAAAAGCATCGCCTGAGTTTCCCAGAATGAGACGCTGTAGGTCCTGTGGCCAAACATGCATCTCCGTGGATACGTCCTGCGGGGTCTCCATGGATAGATTGCTGCTGTCGTTGTTGTGCTCGACATGGTTTTTTGTTTGCTCTTCTCGAATCAAGGATTCGCTCGAGGTGTTATCTGGCCACTTGAAACCGGGAAATAAACGATTGAATCCCTATACATGAAACGCAGGTTCGACAAGATAAGAACGGCCACCACCTTGGTCCATGAGGCTTCATGTCATGCTTCCTCCAAACAGTTAGATTACCACAAAGCAAAGATATTTATCTTCAATGTATGGTCTACAACCACTTAAACATTCAAGCTACAACTACTTGAGCTTAATTGTAAACCCCATGGCCAGTCCCTACCTTTTATTGTCATGGAGTGTTGAATCGTGTCCGATTAACAACTTGAGCTTGACCCCGACAGCTCATAAACATCATAAAGATATCACATCAAAAGCTTTAATTTTTTATTTTTTTTTGTGCAACGAACCAACTCAAATCCATGTGAACCAACCTCTCAAAAAGTGTACTAAGTGTAATCATACAAGTTGATGACTATTTAGGAAAGAGCAATGAACTTACTTATGATGTAATGAGCTCACACTTACTGCATGTGGACTGGGGATCTCACAAATTCCTTTACTTAAAATAGTAAGATTAGCGTCAGCCATTATAGTCCGACCTTAATTTTGTGCATGATTAAGTCACTTGCCTTCGTTAACCTAAAAGCCTATATGGAGATATACCGACGTGCGGACCCCTCAAGTGCCTTAACTTTGCCCAAAGGGACACTTAAGTGCCATAACTTACGAAAGGTACACTTAAGTGCCAAAATCGGAGTAAAAGAGATCACTTGAGTGCCAATCCGGCCAAAATCCGCCAAAATGCCAACGTGGCGTTTTTCCGGCGACGCGGCCAAAACGGCGCCGTTTTGCACGTTGACGTGGCCAAAACGGCGTCGTTTCGACCGACGTGGAACAAAATAAATAAATAAATAATTTAATTTAATTTAAAATTAAATTTAGTTAAAATATTTTAAAAATAATATTTAAAAACTTTAAAAACTTTAAAAAAAATTAAAAAAAAAAAAAGGAACAGGGGAGGTGGCCGAGGATCGCCCTCGCCGCCGCCGCCGCCGGAAGAGCCGGCGACGGCGGCGGGGGAGGGTCGGCGGGGTCGCGGGCCCGGCTGGGGCCGGCGACCCGGCCGACCGGGCGGCGAGGGCTCGCGGCTCGCCGGCCGACCGGCGGGGGCTCGCGAGCCCTCGCGGTCGACCGGCGGCGAGGGCTCGCGAGCCCTCACCGCTGGATCCGGGCGAGGGCCGCGAGCCTCGCCGGCGGATCGGGCGAGGGCCACGAGCCTCGCCGCTAGACGGGGGTGCGCGGCCCGCCTGCATCCGCCGGCCGGCCGGGCGAGGGCCGCCGACCTCGCGGATCCGGGGCGAGGGCCGCGACCTCGCCCGACCGGGGCGAGGGCTCGCGAGCCTCGCGCCGGCCGGCCGGGTCGCGGCCTCGGCCGTGGGCCCGGCGACCCGGCCGACCCTCCCCCCGCCGTCGCCGCCCTTCGGCGGCGGCGGGGCGGCGGCGGCGGCCGAGGGCCGATCCTCACCGCCTCCCCCATTCCCTTTTTTTTTTTTTTTTTTAATTTTTTAAATTTTTTAAAAATATTTTTGAAGGTTTTTAAAGTTTTTTAAAATATTTTAAATAAATTTAATTTTAAAATAATAAATTAATTTATTTAATTTATTTAATTTTCTTTTGCCACGTCGGCCCAAAACGACGCCGTTTTGGCCACGTCAGCGTGCAAAACGGCGTCGTTTTGGGCGCGCTTCACCGGAAATACGCCACGTTGGCGTTTTGGTCGGACTTTGGCCGGAGTGGCACTCAAGTGATCCGTTTTTTTTCGAATTTGGCACTTAAGTGTACCTTCGTAGTTATGGCACTTAAGTGTCCCTTTGGCCAAAGTTATGGCACTTGAAGCGTTCTTTTGCCGCAATACCTTATCCAAACTCTCTCATCCGACAATTGCTCCTCAACATTGCAAATTATATATACATAGGAAGAAGTTTTACTACCTCTTGTAATGACTCAACTTGATCCGTGCGAGTCAAACTTCCAAAATGAGCACTTAGGTATGACCATGCAAGGTGTTGACCAATTGGAGGTGTTTATCAACTTTATATCACTCTATGGGCTCTTTCTGAGGGTTTCATAAAGTAAGTTCTAAAATTTTCAATTATAAAGTAAAATCTTAATTTTTGTCAAAAAGTGTTATCTAAAACCTTTTTATTAAGGAAAAAAAAAGGAGGAAAAGTTATCCTTATACATTGACTCGATGCTAACTTGTCTCTTCTCTATTAAAAATATCACCGCCTATCTCTCGTGACTCTTCGTGTTTTAATTAAAATGCTGTTCAATTTTCGTGTTTTGATTAAAATGATGTTTAGTTTCCAACATAAGTCTTTTTGACACATATATTAAAGTGTCTTTATTAATATTTATTTATACATGTCTTTTCATTTATCTAAGGTATGTCAAAAGTCATGTTTTAAGCCTATATATTGTAATCGTTCCAAATAATGAAAAATGAAAAGACTTTTCTGTAAGTAAAATAGTGTATTCATCTCATTTCTTAATAGCTTCTCTTGTGAGAGTGTTGTTAGGGTTGTGCGACTTTAATATTCAATATTCTCTTTTTGGAAATACCGTTTTGTAACTAGCGACAAAACCTCATCGCCATAAAGACGAAATTGCCATTTCCATGAAATACCAAACTTACCTAATTCCGAAATCACCAATAACAAATGTCGTAACTCCTAGGTCTCCGAACCAGAATTCCGAAAACTTCTAACGCCCGCAAAACCTAGCCTCCTCCAACGCCGCCACTCATCGTCATTCGACGTTGCCTCCACAGCCTCTGGCAATCGTCTCAATGCAGCCACCCTCGGCCCATCTCTCTCTCTCTCTCTCTCTCAGGATGCTGTTTTAAGTTCTCGACCACCTAAGATCGAGGTTGTTGATATCCTTGATGTGGTTTTTTAGGATGTCATGGAGCGTGAGAGTGCGTGTGTGTCTGTGTGTGTCCCAGCTGAGATAACTAGTACTACGTCCGACGAAGGATGCGGCTACGATTACGTAGCGCAATGATGGCTAAAGCCAGGTCCCGGCAAGCGTTCTCTAATTGAAGCGACTTTTGGATTATTTTTTAAGTTAAAATGATGGCAATGACCTTTTTGGGGGGGAAAGTTGAAATTTTCTAGTATGGTGGTTAAGTTAAAAAGTGAGGAGGATTTTTGCTTTTCATATGATTAACGTATCTAAATTCTTAAAATTTGTAGTACAAAATAATTAAATCTCGAAACTTTCAAATACTATAATCAAGTCTTAAGCTTATCTAGAAAGTGTGATCAATGTACTTTTATTGATTCTGTCTATCTTGAGTAATGGAAAAATGCATATTGAATTTTTAATAGACACATGGTGCTGATATGTTATTAAGTAGGAGCAACATCGGTGAAATTGCCAAAAGAGAAAAAGAAAAAAAAAAAAAGATGAAGAAGCAGAAGAACAAAAATGAAAAATAAGTTAAAGCAAGGAAGGGGACAATGGCACCCTTGGGATGTATATGGTAACAATTCTATTCTTAGAAAAAATTCTATTTAAAAATGATTTTTATTTTTATTTTTATTTTTATTTTTATTCGCTATACAAGTTTTTGAGTAGGAGAAATTTATATTCCTTGAATAAGAAAAAGAACAAAAATGCCTTCAGTACAACCCTAAAAAATTTTATTCCCAATTTTTTTCATTTACTTATAGAAATGCCAGTAGAGATTTAACAATTCATGTTTAGATAAAATTGGACTTTAAGGATTTAACTTATTAAGATAATCTAAGATGGCCTTAAAAAATCCAATGTAATACTTAGTCAAAATGGATGGCTACAAATAGCAATATAACTCACAGGTATATAAGAAAATTAACAATTAGACATTACAATAAACAGGTGTATAAACATTTTTTTTTTTTTTTTTTTGTATTGAGCTTTAACCAACATATATAAGCGAACAGCACCACAAAATGAAATAGAGACATAATGAGTAGAAGGGTGCCGAAAAAAAAAGAAAATGGAAAAGCCAACAAAGGCACAAGAAGCTACACGTCAAAAGCCAGCTCAATCAAGGCAACAACCAGAACAAGGACCAACTAACAAAAGAAGGCAACCAGCTTGCCAAACAATGGCTACCCATGCCCATAGAAACCCCTAAGCAAGAGCGCCGTTGTCCTTTATGAACAACAAATAGCGAAGCGTTCCGTAGCAGAAGCGAAGCGAACCGAGCCAACAGACTACCCAAAAGAAAGCAAATTTGGCTGTGATGCAATAACCAAAAAACAGATGATTGATGGAGTTCGGCATCAGTTTGCAGAAAGCACACAACGCATCCCCAATCCTGCCATACGATAAAAGCAAGGCTTGAGTGGGAAGACGGTTCTTGGTAATAAGCCAGAAATTGATTTGATATCTCGGAGTGATAACATTGCTCTAGATCAAGGAAGCTCAATCAACCCAAGCCTTCTTCCTTCTATGGCATGCCATGCCAAAACAACTGAGAATAAATTGGAAGAATTTTCTAGCCAAGTAAAACGGTATGAGACCTGAGAAAGAAAAGGAATGAGCTACTCCCAAGACTCTAACACTATCCTCATGGACTGTCCATACCGTGAAAAAAGATCAGCAACCGTAGCGTGCCTGGGTAAACCAGAGCTATAGATCAAAGAGTCTGAAAATAAAAGATTAAGGGGGCCTCTCGAGTGCCAGTGGTCAAACCATAAGGAGGCAGAAAGGCCATCCCCAAACCTCTAGAGGAAGGAGAGTCAGAACTTGGTCTTGAGATGGAGGATTCTCTTCCAAGCCCAAGAGCAGAAAGTAGGCTTCCTAACCACCCAGAAACCCTTCATTTTCAAGAAAGTCGAATGGATCCACTTGCACCACAAGAACTCATTGTCCGTAAATAGGATCCAAATGTGCTTTAGCATTGCTACCTTATTACAATCCCTCAATCTGCAAATGCCTAGTCCTCATTCCTCATTCGGAAGACATACATCTTCCCAGGAAACTTTGGCTCCATCCCTCCCTAGGCTTGGGCCCTTCCAGAGAAATTATCTCAAGGTTTGCTCAATACGGTCCAAAACTACAACGAGGATAGTAAATACACTCGTCCAATAAGCTTGAATTACATGAAGTATTGATCTTATTAGCTGAAGACGGCCAACAAATGAGAGAAAACGTTGGGTCCAAGATTGGACCCTGGTTGTTATACAATTAACTAGGGAAACACAATCCGCATTGCCGAGTCGTAAGGAAATAATATGAACCAAATAACGCACCAGCAATTTCCCTTCAATGAAACCAAGGGCAAAAGAAATCTCACTCCGCAACTTAGCCGATCCTTTAGCAAAAAAAATCTCACTTTTATTGGTATTTGGCTTCAGTCCACTCCATGCGAAGAAGGTATCCAAACCTTCCTTCAAGAGAGAGATTGAGACCAAATCAACTCCACAAAACAGGAAGACATCGTCCATAAAGAACAAGCGAGATAAACTCAAAGCCTTGCATCTCTAGAAAAACTTGAAACCCGATTGCCTAGCACAAGCACTAAGAATCCCGGAGAAGACCTCCATAACCAAAGTGAAAAGATAGGGAGAAATGAGATCTCCCTGACGAAGGACATCATAGGTCTCATCCATGGCTTCATCCCTCGGATGGATCCCATAGGAACTCCGTAAGAGGAGAAGTCTAAGATGGGGGCCATTTTTGGGAGAAGCTTGGTAGAGGAGCTAAGCTACCCTAGCCTTTTGGATTGTTGATACATAACCCAAGACTAGGACATGGCATGTGATTATAACAACTTTTTATATGTATAAATATGTGTTTTTGTTTGCTTGGCCTATATATGTTTTGTCCAACTTCCATGTTTGTTTGTATGGGGATTCTTTTTTTTCTTTTTTTTTATGACTCGCTTCCGCATGTGCTCATTCAAATTAAAAGATTTTGGGACATTCGATGTGCCTAGGATGTCAATACTAACCTGCCAGGGGTAGGGCGGGGGCATGACAAAAAAGCTAAAGAGGATGGCCATGAGAGTGGGGGTTAAAGTGGGAGAGAAACCATTGAACAATAGGGTGGGAGGTCGGAGATGATAGGGGTGTTTCCCAATGTTGTTGAGCTCACACATGTTCTCATTGCCTTGGTGTTGCTTAGGATGGTAGGGATGTGCAAACCGACCAAGTATACCTGGGAACCGGATCGACTCACCTGAAAACAGGGTCGAGAACCAGTTCCCAAATTTCAAAATTGGTTTAAACCAATCCAAGAATTGGTTCCGAGTGATTACCCACCCATGAACCAATTCCTGAACCAGTTTTGGAATCGGTTCTCGGACTGGTTTTGTAAGTAGAAGTCCAAAACTCTATTTTTTTTCTCTGATTTCTATTCTTACTCCTGTAATCACATGGCGTATTTCTTCTTGGCTCTCTCAGATACGCACAGCACTCCTCCTTCGTCGTTCCTTTTCCTCACTCGCTTCCCTCCCTCACCGGCTCCCTCTCGCACTGTACGACGGATGGACGGTGTTCGTCACCGCCAAATTATTGTGAACCACATGGATTGGCTCGCCTAATTTCTCTTTTGTAGGAGGAGTTATGCTTGCGTAAATGAATAGCTTCATATAATAGTTGTGGGAATAAGACTAATATTAGACTCATGTTTGTTGCTAATGTTTATACAATGTTATGATTTTTGTTTTGCCTTATAATTTTATTTATTATAATTAGCCCTGTGGATTATTATTTTTTCGTTTAGTCAAAAAGTTCATGTATTTATTTATTATAAGTACTTAATGTTTCAATACAAATTGGGAGGATTAGGTTATTTTATTGTGTATTAATATAAAATTTGAAGTCGTGTTGGATATCAGAATGTTGCAAAACAGTTTCCAATGGAGATCGGGTTGACCCTAGAACCGAATCGGAAAAACATGGTGGATTGGGTATAAGGTCCAACACAAACAAGGTCAGGTACAATGTCCAAAAAAGGGGAACCGGTTATAATAGAGTCGGGTATAAGGTTTAGGTCTAGACCCTATCCACCTTGGATCCAATCACCCCTATGGGATGGGACCAAAGGGAAGAAAGGGCAGCGATTGGGAGAACATAGTAGACATTCAATGCCTTCACTTGAGGGAGATCACCAATAAAGAATCCAAGTATATTTATCAAGTTGGATCTACTTTTATTCAAAAGTTTAAGCGAACAAATTATAGACATGATAATATTATATACTTTACATCACACCACCTCAATTCTCTAATGTGAGTTCATTCAATTCACACGTGCATCTCAATTTTTTGAGATAACGGCTTTGATACCATTTGTTGATAGCATACAATAGAAGTTCGATATTTTCACCTTAGAGAGATTGGTAATAGAAAGCCCAAGTTCGAATCTATCGACATATCAATTAAACATGCTTTTGTTAAAAAATTTAAATCAATGAATTATAAGCTAATTAAGATATATTAACTATTTCAAATCATGTCAAGTCTCCAATTAGACTGTTCTAATATAGCTCGTAGGCGCATCTCAACAAAGGTGATGCACATTTCACTCTAGCATCAATGTCAAATGTTATAGAAAATATTTAAGAAATCCAAGTCAAATTTTTTCCCTCATTGAGACGAGTGAAGCTAACAAAACTTTGTGTCTTATTACATCATCTTTAGACCTTAAGATGCACACAGGTCCTCTTTTTGGGTTTTGGAATTAATTGAATGGTTAATACCATAAAAAAAAATTCTAAAATAGTATGCATGTGATAAATTTATCTTAAACTAATTTTTTTACTATGAAAAATCTCAAATTGATACATTTATGATAAAATTATGCTAAATTATTTTGTAACTACCAAAATTTAAATTGATATATTTATAACAAATATATTTTTTATTTATTTCAATTAAATTAGATTAATATCACAAAATATCACATAAGTGATATATCAATGACAAAAGAGGATAAAATCTTAAGTTGGTAAATATATCAAATGCCACATATCATTATATTTAGTAATTTAATAGTAAAATTTAACGAAATTAATAAAGAGCAAATTTATCATAAATAAATTAATTTGAGATTTTTATCAAAAAATTAATTTTAAATAAATAAATTTTAGATATATGACTTTTGGATTTTTTGTAATATTAATTCATAACAGAAATAAGATTTACCCACCTCATTGGTGGTCGCGTGGTTTGCGCTCAATCCTCTTCCGGAATGGAGCGAGTTTGAATCCTTGTGGTCCAAAGGAGGTGAGTCCCCTCAGATCGCTCCAGGTTTACGCCGTCGACTGCCAATTGTACGACGGTTTCTGAGTAAAAAAAAAAAAAGATTAACCAGTGCTCCTTAACAAAGCCCCTGCATATACGGTCACCTTCTCGGATTCATCCAATCTAAGCATGTTTGCAGCAAAGCAATGTTTTACTTTAGGACTCGTCCGGAAAATCTCCACATGACTTGTCTTATTCTCTGCCCCTCTTCTCTCTCGATCTCTCTCTCTCTCTCGGTCTCTCTTAATGCATGGGAGGAAGTCAGTCGTCCACGTGCTCCTAGGGACTCTCTCTCTCTCTCTCTCTCTCTCATGTCGCACGCATCACATTATCAAGAAACCCCATCAGCCGTAACCCCAGAGAAAAATAGCAGCAGACGAACGAAACATCTTTAGCCCTCGAAACCAGAGAAGATCCCCACCAGCAGAAACAACCCACAATCTCAAAAGTAGAAGAAAAGAAGAGAAAAGAGCCCTAGCTGGCGCAGAAGAAGAAGAAGAAGAAGAAAGCATAATAATGGAGGCTCTCAGAGAAGGAGGCAACGAGATCAGCGGCGTCGCCGCGGACCAAGACCAAGACGCCGGCGACGGAATGCAGTGCGCCGACCACCCCTTCCGCGGCAACCTCGGCGGGATCTGCGCCTTCTGCCTCCAAGAGAAGCTCGGCAAGCTCGTCTCCTCCTCCTCCCCTCTCCCCCTCCCCCGCCCCCCCTCCTCCTCTTCCGCCTCCTCCTCTCCTCCCTTCAGATCCGGTGCCGCCCCCCGTGGCTACGCCGCCGCGTTCGCCCCCGCCCCCGCCCCCGCCCCCGCCGCCTCCTCCGTCTCCGTCAACCCCGCCGTTTCCCTTCCCTCCAACCGCCAAGACGGCGGCGGGGGCGGCGGCGGCGACGTTTACCACGCCCGTAGGGCGTCGAGGATCGTGCCCTTCCTCTTGGCCAAGAACAAGAGCAGGAAGAAGAAGAAAGCCGCCGCCGGGGCCACGACGCCGGCGGCGGAGATGATATCGTTTAAGAGGAGCAAGTCCACGGCGACCCCGAGGAGGGGTGGCGGGCGGTTCCTGGACGAGGAGGCGGGTAACGACGACTTTAGCCCTCGGCGGCGAGGTGGGTTCTGGTCTTTCCTCTATCCCTCCTCTTACTCTGCTGCTTCTGGCTCTGGCTCTGGCTCTGGCAGTGCGGTCGCGAGGAGAGACTCGAAGTCACACTCGCAGTCGCAGTACACGTCCAATGCAATGAACGGGCCCATCGTCGAAGACGGCAACAGCGACAATGCAGGCTCCAGTTCGGCTTCGGCGGCGACGTCGTTCGAGAGGAAAGTCTCGAGATCCAGATCCGTGGGGTGCGGAAGCAGGAGCTTCTCGGGCGACTTCTTCGAGCGGATCTCGACTGGGTTCGGGGACTGCACCCTCAGGAGGGTCGAGTCCCAGCGAGAGGCCGGCGGCCGCAGCCACCAGAAGCCCAGGATCTCCGCCGCGCACGGCGGCGAGAGGGTGAGGTGCGGCGGGATCTTCGGCGGGTTCGCGGCGATGGCCTCGTCGTCGTCGTCCTCATCTTCTTCGTCACACTGGGTGTCGACAGGTTGTTCGGCCGATCAGGAAATGGCCCACAGCAGCAGCAGCAGGTCGTCGGTGACGGCGGCCGTCGTTCACGGAGGAGGAGCGAGGGGTCATAGGAGCTGGGGCTGGGCGTTTACGAGCCCCATGAGAGCTTTCGGGCGGCCTGCGTATACCAAGGATGCGAAGAGAGAGAGGAGTGTCGTCGCCAGTAGAAACCGCAATAACGCCACGACAAGCCCCAATCTAGCTGCGATTCCTTCACTTTTGGCCGTGAGAGGCTGAAGACTGCAGGAAGACTCTGTGAATCTCTCTCTCTCTCTCTCTCTTCCGTCTTCTGTTCATTTTTCGAGTACTGGTCTCCACTACAGCAGAAGTGTGTATTTACTCTTAAATTTTGCTCTTTTGCGCTTTAAGCTTAAGAAAAACTTTCTTGGGGTTTGATTACTTCTGGTCTCTGATGTGGATCGAGTAATAACTTGTATGGTTTCTGCTTCAAGATCAGTGGAATGAGAACTGGTATTATCCGTCAGTGAAAGAGCGCAGAGAGAGAGAGAGACGAACGCTGTTTCTTCAGCTTGTCATATCCCTCGTGTAATTCGACCGACGTTTGATGATGATGTTGCTGTCGAATCTTGTGTGATTGGTATGGTCGACGAACGAGAGATGGACCGCTGCATCAGGTGTTCGTGTTGGGGTCGCTTGCGCACACGTGCTGGTCCATGTTTTGGTACCGTTTTTGTTGGCCCAGCCCGTGAAATTTGGCTTGTTCTGGTGGGGGAACTTAGTCAAAGTCTGGATTTGGAAGATCTAAATGCTACGGATGAATCTAGTACTGTAATTTCACGTGAAAATGTTTTTGACATTTCATTGTTTTTTCTTGGGCAATTGGTTGTGTTTTTCTTCCCGTATTTTTGATTGGTGCGTGTGAAAATTTTGATGGGTATTTGTCATTTTTTTTCTTTTCTTTGCTGAGTTACGTCAATTGGGAAATTTGGGAGGTGCTAACTTAACGAGTTCATTAGTATATTTTCAGTTAAGTAGCTAGAAAAGAAAAGGATTGGATGGTGTCATAATGGAGATCTCTTTGGACGAGCAGTTGGTGCCTACATGATATCTAATGGGACTGAACGATGATAATTGCCCTTGACCATATCGCGTACGAGCAAGGACGAGGAAATTTCCTGGGGAAAAAAACAAGAAAACAGGGTTGCAACCTCATAGAGAAATTCTTCTTACTCTATCCCTGTCTCAAAATTAGGGGCGTAATTGAGCCAAGTCGACTGGAATTTCAAGTATAAATAGGCTTGAGTTTTTAAGCTCAAATACTGGGTAAAGTCAGGTATTTCGTGTCTATTTTTGTAATTATAAAGTGCATCTTAAAAAAAAAATTTGAAAGCTGGATTAGGTTTTGATTAGTCTTCCAAGCCCATCGAGGCGAGTTCTAACAAGCGTGAATTGCTCGACAAGACAAATAACTAGACTCGATTTCCCATGTATCTAGAGTAGTCCTAGATTAGCGTAGCATATTTTCTCGTCCTTAATATTCTTTTTCATAAAACAATATAAGATTAATCCCATTAAAAATCTTAAATTAACATCTCATCACATGTACACCTAAAATAATTTTTTTTTTTGGTAAATGGTAAAAATTATATTAACTTAAGCCAAAGAGAATTCACCTAAACTAATTTTCATCTCATCAAAAATCCTAAACCAATTTTTCCAATTTATATTTATTCATAATTAATTTTCGTGAGATAAAAATTAATTTTAATTAAATATGCTATCATATTAATTTTGGGTAAACGGATCGTGAACGTTTCACTTGAGATTTTCAATAGTAGTAACGGGGAAATGCAGGATCAGGAATATCTTCGGGAGTCAGGGCAGTACAATCTTTAGTATTTTTTAATTCTACAATAAGAAATGGTGCAAATCCTACCCAGAGAAACCAGGCCTAGGCAAAAATATATTGAATCGCGGTCTCGTAATCTTTCCCGAAAATGACTGGTCATGGTCATTTTTTATAAGGAGGGGCCATGAAAATTCGTGGGAAAAGCACACAGAAAAACACGACAAGTCTCCTGGCCCTTGTCAAAGTACAGAGGTCGTAGGAACAAGACACCGGAAAAGCTGCGGAACGTGGGACTCTGTAAATCGCAGGTCGATTATTAATTAGGGGCCCCCTCAGAATCTCACCCTTTTCACTTCAACCCCCTCCCCCTCTCTAAAACGTCTGCATTTTCTATTTCAGATGTGGGGGATAAAAAAAGAGAGGAG
Source organism: Eucalyptus grandis (assembly GCF_016545825.1). Taxonomy (NCBI): domain Eukaryota; kingdom Viridiplantae; phylum Streptophyta; class Magnoliopsida; order Myrtales; family Myrtaceae; genus Eucalyptus; species Eucalyptus grandis. The sequence continues at coordinate 21,743,342 of NC_052613.1, forward strand.
AATTTCAGGTTAGATTTTTTATTTTTATTTTTTGTGTTTATGGAGACCTTGGAAAAGTACGAACATAAACCTTGCGGAAAGCAAAAGCACGGAAGGCCTTTTCTAATCCAAGGGCCCCAAGGCTCGTGGTTTTGCTAGTGGTCCTCCTACTTATATGACATTTATTAGAATCTTGAAAATCCGAATCTCGACGATCGGTAACCTTTGGATCATAGAACAATAGATTTTGATCTTTCATTAAAGATTTGTATTGGTGTGGTACTACATTTTGGATAAGAAGTAGAGGCGCTTTTTGAATAGTAAATCAATCTTTCCAAGAACATGAAAGTACATTTTCATGAAAAGATTTCTTTGGCCATTGCTATCCATGACTTCAAGAGAACTCAAGAGCGTGTAATACCGTAAAGACAATAAAAAAAAATTCGAAAATTAAATCCACATTCGAATATCAATAAATAGTAATTGTTAGGACATCTTATGCAAATATTTTCTTTAACTATCTTATGTCCCTAATTTGTCAGAAAGTATTTATTAATAGTGGGCAAAATATCAAACTAGGGTAGCGTCGAAATACATGCATGGAATCGCACAGAATACCCATAAGATCCTCTCAATTATGTTAACTAGAAAATAGGAAAAATGTATAACAATAATAACAATAAGGAAAATTACATAAAACTATTTCAAATTTGGGGAGTAACATACGTCAGCTATTGCCCATTCTTCCCTTCATTTTGTTACAATTGGTAATGTGTAATGCACATTACTTTTTAGGGGTAAAAGTGTATTTTCATTTCTTTTTCTTTTTTTTTTTGTAAGAAATCTCTTTTACCCCATCTTTGTAAAAAGGAAACTAGAAAATAAAGAAATTGGAGAAAACAAATGAACTCAAATATTCACATCGTAAAAGAGATATATCAATAGCAATATTTAAAGATAAAAAAAGTTGAGAGGATGAATGTATTATCATAAGACATCTTAAGAAAAGGCAACACAACAGGTAAAGTGGAAAATACCTTAATAGAAAGGTCAAAGCGGAAAAATAAGATACTCATTATGTACATTTAAAATGTTAATTAATGAAAAATAATTGATGAATAAAAGGTATTTAAAAATTTCATGCTGGATTTCGGTTATTTATTTCCCTTTCTCATCTATTAGAATATTTGTACCAGTCAATCATTTTTCATATGAACGATCCCTATAAATATACATAATGTGTAAGCAAATTTTGTCAATTGGGCAGTTTGTTATCGATGCCATTTCCCTTTTTATTAATTTGCACTTATTATTTTCCTTCAAATACCTCATCTACTACTATTAAAGTCTCCATACGTATCAAATTTCAACAAAATTTTATTTTTTAATAGTATGATTAATATATATTTTCCTACTTTTAGAATTTTCGTTAAGTTAAATTCCTCCCGTTTTCTATTTTTCTTTTCATTTTTTACGATATTAATGATAAAAGAGAGATTTACTTAGAGAATGAAATAAAAATATACTTTTACCATTTAAATGTCATGCGCATGGCACGTGCTAACTGAAAGATAAAACAAAGCTTACGAGTGTAGTATAATGAAAGTCGAGGGGATATTGTGAAACAGTTGAAAGTTCGTGGGCAAACGTGTGCCACCCTCAAAGTTTATAGGGTTTTGTATAATTTTCCAAAAAAAAAATATTATTATTATTATTATTATTATAGAGTCCTAGGGTGAGACCGTAATACAAATAAAGTTCCTTAAATGTACTAGTAACGAAAATTTGATGAGCAGGTCTGCATGTGCTAGACTGCTAGTGCACAGAGGCGGGTCCTGGGCCAAAAAAAAAAATCTGAGGAAAATCTGGAGAGTCATGTGGGTTGCGAGACGATGCTAATAAATATGGAGGCCCTCCCGCTACATGACAGATTAAATTTGTGGTAGAACCTCTGAGCTAAGTTCACATGCCCCCATCTCCACATCTACGACCTAAGGCCTGACCAAAAACTCATGCTCATCACATCGTGTGCAGTTTCCTAGCTAGTGGTCCAAGACCAAATTTGATGATGGGGATGCGACCTAGTCCAAGTTCCAAGTCAGATGTTTTGTTCACCACTCTAATGATGGGCCTCTAGATTGTTCAAAATTCAATAATTTTTACCCAAATGAGGTTTTAGGGAGGGTCCTCGTTATCAAGTAGTAAGTACAATGATTTGGAGTACCTCGAGTAGTTTCATGACACAAAGCTTCAATATCTTTTGAGATGTTGGTGAAATTAAGACGATACGAAGATAATTGGCACAATCCCGAATCTGCACCTCAAACTTGGAGAAAAATCGAATATGGATATCACTTCAAAATTACTAAATCCGTCCTAAACCTATTGTATGGATGCTAATTTCAGTGATAAACTTTTCGATATTGCCAATGCAATCCTGAACATTTGCAAGAAATTCCGATACTGTTCTCTCAACCAATTGTTGCAAGAAACTGTCCACATGACAATCCACGTAGTTATTTTGAATAAAGTTGTTCACATCAATAGGAGAACCAACGATGGTTTTACGCTACGTCAATAATTTCGATACAATTGGCCAAAAGAATAATATTGAAATTTCTCACAAGGGTTAGCGTTTTATTAGTAAAATTGAAATTTTTATGATTGAATATGTATCTTACAATAGGTTGAGGATCGATTTGGTAATTATCCTCACTACTATTGGATGGGATTGAGATTGATGTTACACTAGATCCTCCTTTGTGCTGGGTTGTCGCTAACTAGTTACTGGAAGTGCGCTCTTTGAAGATGGAGGCTTGGACTTTTTGAAGATGGAGGTGCTCATGGCCTTCAGAGTTGCGGTTGGATGTCTTCTCTTTTTCGGAAGTTGATATCGTCTGATCCTCCCCTACGGTGTCGTCTCCTTAGTCTTTATTCCTGTCCTTGCGTTGTTTTGTTTTACTTGGGGTGGTTCTGTGTTGTTTGCTAGATACCCCCATCTCCATTTGTTTGTGGCCATCGTTTGGCTGTTTACTTTTTGCTAGTTGTTTTTTTTTCTCATTTTCTACTCTTCCTTCATTGTCTCGACACCCTTCCACTCAGTTTGACTTCTTTGTCACCTTGAGTATAAGTTTTGGTGCCGGGTCCCTTGCTGTACAGCTGTATAGCTTATTGGTTTAAAATCAATATATATCTTACCTCTTACCTATATATATACATATAACTGTGATTTCACATCACCCTTGTCAAGAGTCCATTGATTGAATGACATGTGTCATTTATGGGCTCGACATCAGAAATTTTGTCAACCCTCTTTCTCCTCTCTCACAAGACGCTCTCTTCATGACATGCTTTGCCCTCTCGCATCACTGCCTCCACCTCATCTGCCATCCAAGAACAAGCCCAAGCCCCTCTTTACATCACCCGCCACCCCAAGTCCTCCCTTAGCACCTACATCCTCAAGGTCCATTATGACTTTGATGTCATTACCTCCCTCCACAACTTCTAAATCTAGCTAGCCTTCACCCAAGTTGCAAGGTGACCCCGCCAAAGGCTGCGAGGATGACCCTTGTCCTAGTCGTGAGGGTCAAGCACATGCCAAGTTCAGGAAAGCAACCCTCACTCATGGTCATCGAGGGCTGTTACACCCTTGCTTGTGGCCAGCCATGGGCAAGTATTAGCTACAAGCTAAAGGGAAAGAAATGAGAAAGAGAACAAAGAGTAAGCGAAGTCGTGAAGTAGAAGGAAGGGGGGGGATCTTGGGCCCACCAACAACACATGACTCTTGCAAGGAGACATAAAATGAGACTCGTATGCAATATTTTCTCCCACCATTCTTAAACTTGCTCACGTGGGTTGTGCGACATTGGTACTTATCGATTTCGATTACCCACTACATTATATCTCTCAATTTCTTTGTCCAATTGACGTACCTTCAATGGAATCTCACTAATTTTGTCTGGCACACGTGGCCAATTGTTCATGTACCACGTTTTCACTTTGCTAGAATATTGACTCGGCACATCAAACGCAAGCATCCATGTTCAAATGCTATCTCACAAGCGACATCTCAGACATAAAGGATAGTATATTCTCTTTGTATAGATATGATCTCCTCAATTTATCAATATAAGCTTTTGAATTGGACTTTCAAAATGAGATTAAGAGTCTTGTTTTGTTTTAGCTTCCAAATCATTTGATATATTCAACTTTGGCAAATAAAGTTCCTGACTTGTTTAGAGTGAATTTTAATTTATATGTATCTATGACTTGCGCACTTGGACTTTTAAAAAGTAAAAACAAAATCAAAATTCTCGAAACTTTCACATATATAGTTAGATTCACATATAAATTTCTTGACAGTTTTCTAAAGTTTAAATAATATTTTTCACTTTTTGCTTTTAGACGAGTATGAACAAATTGCACTTCTTTTGAGAATAGAAGATTTAACTCTCAAACATGATTTAAGCGTTTAAATAGGGAGGCCCTTCTGTTATATGACAGATTAAATTGTGATGAACCTCTGACCTAACTTCGCATGCCTCCATCTCCACATCTACAACCTATGTCTGGCCAAATAATGGTCCAAGACCAGACTTGATGATGGGCGGTCGACTTAGTCCAAACTCCAAATCATGTTTTATTCGCCACTTTAATGGGCCTCTCGAAATTCAAGACTTTACCCAATAGGGGTTTTAGGAAGGGTTCTCATGATCAAGTACAATGATTTGGAGTACCTTGGCTAGTTTCATGACAAGGGCCCCAGTATCTTTTGAGACTTCCAATAAAATTAAAATGATATGGAGATAATTGGAACGATCCTGAGTCCATACCTCAGACTTGAAGCAAAATCGAATACAAATATCACTTCAAAATTACTAAATCTATTTTAAATATATTGTATGGATGTTAATCTTAGTCACAAATTTCTCGATTTTGTTAATGCAAGCTTGAACATTTGCATGAAATTCCAATATAATTCTCCTAGCATTGTAGGAAACCGTCCATGTAGTGATCCACGCAGGAAGTCATTTTGAATAAAGTTATCCACGCCTATAGGACAACTAGTGATAGTTTTATACTATGTCAATCATTTCCATTGACAACTAATTAAAAGACCGCGTTGAAATTCTACACAAAGATTTAGGGTTTTATTAGTAACATTGAATTTTTTTTACTGAACTACAATATGTTTATGATTAATTTAGTAATTATCCTCACTATTATCGAATGGGATTGAGATTGATGTTACACCGGAACCGAGAGATATTTGGCATATGGAAAAAATTTGCACCAGCCATTCGAGAAAATATTGCATACAACTTTGATTCCCCACTACATTGAATCTTTAAATTTATTTGTCCAATAGACATACTTTCAACGAAATCCCACTAATTTTGTGAGGTACAAGTGGCGAATTGTTCACGTGCCCCATTTTCACTTAGCTAGAATATTGACTCAATAATAGTTGAAGTTACTTCCCAAATACTTTGACGCAATATATTGCGTTTGCATTATATATATGGTGATGATATTAACTCATATGGCCATGTTTTATCGGTGAAATAAAAATATAATAGAAATCGTCTTTAAGAGAGATTGCCAAGTAGTTGATGGCTCCGATCTTGAAAAATGGTATGGTTCGTAATAGAAAACTATTGACTATTTGAATCCCTCACTACTTTTAGCTCGGTGAAAATTTATTTTTAGTTTATTTGAGCTGGCTGGCTTTCTAGTACTCCCCAATCTATCAATTTGAACTGTACTTTTGAAGTGATATTTAGAGTTATGTCTTGGTTTCAGTTCCATGACCTACATCTAAATCATTTGATATATCAATCGAGTTTGGCTAATAAAGTTACTAACGACTTTAATATTTTACATATCTACAGCTAGTGCACTTCCAATTTTTTTCTAAATTGAAAATTCCTGAAACTTTTGCATATATAATAATATTCACACATTAAATTTCTTCACAATTTTCTAAAGTTTAAATAATATTTTCAATAGAGGAAAAAAGAAGTACCTTTTGCTTTTAGCAGAGTACAAACCAATCCCACTTCTTTTGAGAAGAGAAGATTTAATTATTAACACGATTTAAGCGTTTTAAGGGAGGGAAGGGAGGGAGGGAAGAGAGAGAGAGAGAGAGAGAGAGAGAGAGTCGTGTTTAGTCAACTTTTGGATAGTGCCACCTTCGACCAATGGAGAAACGACACACGAAACGACAACTGATACAAGCATTTCGACACAAGACAAAGCGCAACCCAAACTCCTCTCAAGTCTCAACCCCCTTCCTCCTCTCCTCTACTGCGTCCTGACTTTGTGATTGAGAAGCATCGCCCGGAGCTCCGCCGCATCGATCTCCGCCGCGCGGTTCGCCGGCCTGTAGTACCCAGTCACCGGGTCCGGGGCCCACGCCGACGAGGCCCCCCCGGGCTGCTCCTTCATCGCCGCCATCTCCTCCACTTTCCCGACGAGGCCTGCCCTGGATCCTCCCCTACCGAATCCGGCCGACGCCGCACCAGGCGCCGACGCCGCGAAGCCCCGCCTGCGGACGGATTCATCGGTCTAAATTAATCAAACTGCCTTTGGGCTTACATTCATTATCGCAATATCAGCGAACCATCTTTCTACGAACCCGATTATCTTCTTTAGCATAATTCAGTTCTCATCACACGACAGCAACGAGCAAACCAACAAGGACAGGCGCGACAAAAACACTCACCGAGCGACAGCGAGGGAGAGCCTGACCGCGATCGCAGCGGGGACGAGCTTGGAGAAGGAGGTCAGAAAACGAGCCATATCCGTTCTTATTTATATGTATAGAAAGCCGAGATAGGACTCGTGTTGTGGGTGTAGGGGGCGCTGCTGCAGAGGGAAGCTCGTCTTCTCGGGAACCCCAGGGAGGGGAAGAAGACGAAGAAGAGAGCTTCTTCTCCGCAGCAGCAGGCGAGGACTGGTGGGGGGTCGAAAGGTGGCGTGCGAGGAGCTTTGAAAATTAGGGTTTGCAGGTGGTGGAGAGGTGCTTTTATAACGAGGGGAGAGAGAGAGAGAGAGAGGAGCCGGGCCCTTCTAGGGAGAAGAGAAAAGTGGTCTTATGTTGGTGACGTTTGCCTCCTCTTTTGACGTTCTTGCGAAGCGACCCCCGACATTTACATGGTGTAACGTAAACAACGACTTTTCAAAAATAATACTCGAGTAAAATTGAAACTAAGGTTGAAGTTTCCTTTTATCTTGCGAAATAGACATGACTTTTGGTCATCCAATTCAAAATGGGGTGCGTCATGTTTTTCATTTATCTGGCAAATACGAATTATTCCGTCAGGCGCAGAAAAACTCCGCATAAACTCTAAGATTCGCATGGTGTATATCTTGAAGATAATACAAAGAATGACTTTTCAAAAATAATACTTGAGTAAAATTGAAATTAAGGTCGAAGTTTCCTTTTATCTTGCGAACTAAACATAACTTTTGGTCATTTAATTCAAAATGGGCTGTGTCGTGTTCTTTGTTTATTTGGCACGTATGAATTATTTCGTCAGGTGGAGAGAAATTTTGCATAAACTCTATTTTGATAAAAACTTAGTTCTTTCTTAGTGAAGATGGAGAAGATAGATGGGCGAGCGAAACTTATTGGGAGAAGGCCACTTAAGCACGTAAAAGGTGTCGAAAGCATATAGAATGCAATACGCGACAACCTCAAAAGTAGGGCTATCAAATGAGTTGGGTCAAGTCAAAAATGGTCCGTCCCTAATCGACAAATTTTACTTATTTTACAATACAAATTCAATGACCCTTCTTGATCCAACCCACAATACTAAAACACACATATATTTAAAAACAAAAAAATTTATGTGATGCTTGCAGTGTGTACAATATAAAATTTTTAATAGTTTTAAAAGGTTCCAAAAAAGTTTGCTACTTTTTCTTTTTCAAAATTTTAGTTGTTATAAATTTTTTCGTAAGTAATATTGACATGTATAATTAGATATTAATTTTTACCATGTTTTAAAGCATGAAAGATCATGCCTTTTTAATATTTTCAATTTTGAAAAGAAGAAGATCCCAAGTTAAAAAAAAAAAAAAAAAAAAAAACTAGAAATTAAGGGCGCATGGTTGCACCCTATTTATTTGTTAGAAAAAAAAAAAACTAGAAATTAAGTTTTTTCTCTCGGGAACCTGGAATGTAAACGCGTGTGCGTTTCTGTTCTTTTTTGTTCTTTTGTTCCCGGAACAAAGAAAAGAAACGAGAAACACCAATTTTGTGTTTCGTTTCTCGGAACACAAATGAGAAATACTTTTTTTTTTCTTTTTCTTTTTCTCTTATTTTCTTGTTCTTCTTTCTTTTGGCCGGCGGCCTCGCCCGGCCACCGGCGAGGCTCGCCGGCCCCGGCAAGGCCGACGCTCGTCGTCCCCGGCGAGGCCGAGGCTCGCCGTAGCCGGGCGAGGGTCGGCCTCGCCATGGCCGGGCGAGCTCGAGCTCGCCTGATCCGGCGAGGCCGACCTCGCCGGCCGGGGCCGAGCCTCGGCCTCGCCGGATCCGGGGGCGAGCTCGATCTCGCCAGATCCGCCTCGAGCTCGCCCAGCCGGCGAGGCCGAAGCCGCTAACGGCGGCGAGCCTCGGCCTCGCAGGCGTGGCCGCGAGGCGCGCCGCCCGCCCGCCGGGCGAGCTCGGCCCTCGCCGGCCGGCCGCCGGCCAAGGCCTTGGCCGGCGACCGGCCAAAAGAAGAAAAAAATGAAAAAGAAAAAGAAAAAAAGGAAAAATAAGAAAAAATATAAAAAATAAAAGAAATAAAAAAATTATCCAAATTTACCAAACATGTTTCGTTTATTTTTTATTCCCGAACAAGTTTACCAAACGCGTATTTTGTTCAAAAATTGTTCCCGGAACAGAAACACTTTTTTCTATTTCGCCTCGGAACAATTTTTAAACAATAAAACACAACCAAACGCGCCCTAAGTTTCTCCACTGAAAAACCCTCAACTTGAACATAAAGACAAGTGAAGAAACGACTGCAGGTGGATTGTGCTTTAGACCCATTAAAAAACTCGCGTTTCATTGAACTTTATTACTCAACCTATATCAAATCATTTAACAAAATTTAGCTAATCCATAGATGATCTAACTCGTCATAAATGGGTTAATAAATGGATTTCCAATCCATTTTTGCACCACTACTCGGGAGCTACAAAATTAAATTATAAGTTGCTTAACTCACGTTCATACACGATATGAGACATTATGAAAATGAAAACCAAGTCTAGAATAGCCATGCTTATAATTCGTCCAAACACTGAAAGATTTCAAATGGGTTTTTTCTTAATAGAAAATATCAATATCTTAGAAAATTCTTGAAATTAACTACTTCAATTAAAAAAATAAAAGTATAAACTTAGTTAGAATAAAATACGAATCACCGATCAAAAGCATCTCCAATCATGGACGGAATAGAAAATTCAAGAGAGGGTCAAATAAATAAAAAAGATCGAAGTGCGGGCAAACCTTAAAACGTAGATGACACGCGTTCTTAGCCGACATGGGAGATCGCGGCGGCGTCATGGCCGTCGAGATGCGCGGGAAGGGCTGAGATCGCACCGTCCATCCACACCCGTGAAGGCCCACCGCCGTTGGATAGCGAAGACGCCGACCGCATATTGGACGGTCCCGATCGCATCTCGAGGCGTTCCGGGCATTGGGAAATAGAAAAGGCCAATTTTAAATTTGATTCCGGCACCGCCCGCTCGCTGCGACTTGGACACGTGGCGGGCTGAGTCGTTCTCCACGCAAACGGCACGTCAAATGAAATGGGGACACGTGTCTGCTTAAGTCTCGAGCCGAAAGCTCGATGCACTCGAAGCTCGATTCGAGTGCTATTCGAGCAGTTCCCCACGCATCTTATATGTAATAATATATGCGGGAAAGTATATGTAATTGTGGGGAATTTTATATTTATGAAACGTGTTTTGGAAAAATCAATAGAAATTCGATTATGATCGTGAACCGATTGAGTTGAGCGTATGGGCCGGAGCTTGACCCGACAAAATACTCAAATAGGTCTACTTAAACTTGACTTGAAATCGAAAGAAGAATCGATTCGAAGTAGCAGTTATGCTTATTACTAAATCTATCAAAATGGGCTATAAATTCATTTTTTAATTTATATTTGATGGGTTGAGTTCGCAGCTTATAAGTTTACAATTTATTTAGATCCAACTCACATTTATAATTCTTTGTTCTCTTTTGCATTTGCTCACTCCGTCTTCTTAAGAGTTTTTTTCAAATTTGGTTTGATATAAAAATATTGTAGATCAAGTCGGGTCAAGTCAAGTATAAATTAGGTACGGATTGATGTTCTTCATTAGATTTGTATTATATTAAAATGGGTCACAACGAGTTAAGTATATTAATTTGGATTGAACTATTTTTTATTTGACTCACCCATTCAACATATCTACTTATTACTAGTGTTTTCACTTAGCTACACTCGTAGCTAAAACAAAGTAATGGTGATTCTACCGTTCAGATGATAGGGTCATGTCCCATGCACAGACCAGCCCACGAACTACTCGTGAACAATCCACATGTGATTTGGGATCAACACAAGAGTCGGCCCGTGCGCAATGAGGGACAAGCCCGTGACCATTCAGTTCCTTGTGTCAAGTGACCCTTTGGATTCTCCATGGACTGATCCTATAGACCTATGATAGGTGTCCATTGGGCTTCTCCATGCCCTAGGACCTCTTGACCTCTTTGAATATGACCGTTGGATTGAGAGGGGATTAACAGCTAGGACCAACCCCGCTCATGTATAAATATGAGACTCTTCCCCTTTAGATGTACCTCCTACTCACAAGTAATACATTCGAGTTTCGCTCCCATACTTTGTTTTTGTGAGTTGAGTGCATGTAAGGTTAATTTGGGATTGTAATCCCAAGGCCGCACGGATGTGTAATCGTTCATAATCGACCGACCCATGACACGTGTTTGAAGATCACCCAAAATGGAAAGAGAAAGGATGACATGAGTATTTCGATCTTGACAACAAAAAACAGGAAGAAAAAGAATTGAGTATTCCGACTCAGTGCTTAGAAATCATGGAAAAAGTACGTTGCCAACAAGAAGTAACTATTGTTATGATACGTTAAAAAACAATAGGAAAATATTATTGTCATATCATGTTCCTAAATGAAATGAAAATATATTTTTGGAAAATTTCTACTTTGACTCCCCAAACTTTCACGCATTTTCAAGTAAAATCCCATATTCTTAATTTATTCAATCAAGTTCCTCTACTCTCATAAATTTTCTAATCAAGTTCCTTTGACATCAAATCTAGTTGATAGCTTATCTAATAAAGTCAGTGTGATATGAATAAAAAAAAATTCAATGTGAAAGTCCACGTAAGCATTCACATCGGCTATGATTTATTCATCTCATGTTATGATGTTGTCCCATTGGCTTAAATTTTCATACATGTTCACATGGGCATCCAAATATTTTAATTTGTAGTACACTTTGGTATCATCGGATGCATAGATCAATTAGTGTAGGAGGGATTAGATTAAAAATTTGTGAAAAATAGGACTTTATCAAACAAATTAGAACTACAAGGACGGATTAGAAAATATCATAGATTAAAGTTATAATTCTTCCATTTTTTTTAATGAAATTTAATTGTCGAAGGAAACTGAGAAAAAAAATAGGATTGTTATACGCTCAAGATTTGTTGCTCATTCTCCCCCAATTTTATAAAATCTAAATAAAGAAAAAAGACTAAGGGCTTCGACTCACGATATGGACTATTTTCGCTCCATTTCTATTTTTTCACCATCTCCAATTAAACAAAAAAAAAGAAAAGCTGGAGACAAATTTCTCTATTCGACTTTCCGAATTGCGAGTCACGAAATTCACGGTGGAATTTAAACCGTGGCACCACCAGAATTTCCAAATTTCTTGACGTAAGAACTTTTAGGATGTACTTTTAAGAACTTTTAACAAGAAATGAAATTTCAGCATAAAGAGTTACATGCTGCCATAATGGTGCTTCTAAGTGTGAAATATAAGGAGTAATAACAAGAAATTATTTCTGACTCAGAGATATAATTTACCGGTGTATTATAGATGGCATGATTGCACTTTACTAATGACCCTAGTGCTATTTTGGTAACATTACATATTCACTGAAAATTTACTCACACCAATGACTTATTATGAGAGATTATAGTGGATAAAAATCTAATTTTCCTATTGTCCTAAAAATTCAAGAACTATATAGTCTAGAGTTATTGTCCAATTTACACGATTATCAAGTTCCATAAAAATTTTATCAAAACAAAGCTAAAAAAATATCCTTTCCCATCTTAAACCACATCATGCCGTAATGAGACAAAACAAAGAGATTTCTCTCCCAAGAATCCATAGTAATAATTGAAAAGAACGAAATTCGAATTTCATTTATGAGAACATCGTCTACCAAACTTTGCCACTTAGAAGAATCAATTCCTTTCCTATGGGAACTACATCTTCCTGTGACACGGGTTGGGCCTTTCTTTTCTTATGTCACTCTTCTCGGCTTGTGCACCTAGGTCTCTTCTGGCCTTTCTGAGTTTTCTGCTCTTAAAGATTTTGTTGTTTGCTACTTATTTGACCATGAATAAATCCTCATACACATTGATTGCTCGGAAAAGCCATGTCAGAAAATTCCGTCACCAAACCGATCACGGGATCAAATATGACATTTACCACCAGAAAATGATGAATAGAAGCAGATCCCCTCCACAGAATCATTCAACTCACATTGCAAAGAGAGACATACTCGTACAAACAAAAAAGATGAATGATTCGTCTACATGTAGATCATCAAAACCAATTCTAGGCGAATATATAAACTAAGACGTCAAAAATGTTCTCACGACATAGAGAGGACATAGAACCAGAAAACAACTACCCGATGTGGAATCTTAATCTTCTTCCTCTCCCTCATTCTCAGCAATGTTGAAGTACCTAAGCTCATAAACATTGCGGTCCTTGTTGGAAGCAATCACCCGAAGCCAATCCCGGACATTGTGCTTCTTCAAGTACTTCTTTGTCAAGTACTTGAGGTACCTGAAAAATTGGACAGTTGAAGAAGCAACAAGTAAGCCACCCAGAAAAAAAGGTACAAGACGTTCCCAACATACATGAAAACAGCAAAGGGATGTGAGGCAGATTGCCTTTCGAGTAAATCTCACAGCTTAATCAACTGAATGGAATCCTATTACTATCCCAGAACTAAAAATGATTAAGCGGAAGCGAAAGAAACAGACCACGCATCACAAAAACAAACAGATGGCGATTGAAACAAAAGCAGCTCAAGAGCAAGTCAGAATATTAAAGGCAACAACAACATAGAACAAGTTAAGCACAAAGGAAAGTGATCCGTGATCCAAACTGCATTACTGAATCCCAACACCTCGATCAGCATGACTAGCAAGGGAACCCAAAAGCTCGGAAAATAAAAAATCAATCTAACAGTCAACAACAAAACAAAAGATCAGAGTCAAATTTATATAGGCAAGGCCACAGTGTCAGTGCATCGCAAACAAGGAAACAACACTATCAAATTTCTGCCCTGAAAGACCATTTTTAGCAACTTACGATTGACAACATGCTCATGCCCTTCATCCGCCGACCATTCCACAAGACAAATCAATTAAAAGCCGTTCCATGACTAGATACATGATCTAGTAATTCGAAAAGGAAACATGCAAACCAAGAAGCCAACTACTACTGCAATACTCAAATTGCACATCAAGGTATCCAAGAGCACAGCCCAATGTCTCCTATTCAAACAATCAGCTTCTATAGATTTCATCTACCCTCCATAAAGCACAAATTCTCATATTTTAAAACACGACAAGGCAATTCAAGCACACATCCAAACAGCCCCATGTTCTAAGGTGCTTGCTCGGACCAGATTATACACGCAAGACATGCTCCAACGAGGAAGACAGATCCCCGGCCGCTCTTTCAAGTGAAACGGACTCACCCAAATTAAGCTAAAAACGATCTCCAATGTCACATCACATCACCTGAAGTCAATCCAAATGATGAGGGGAAAAGACAAAAAAGAAAAGAAAAAAAATCACCTCTTGGAGAAGTTGGAGTCGGAGGTGACGGTGATCTTGGACTTGTCGCGGGCGACGGAGACGACGTCGCCGAGGGCGCCGGCCTTGCCGTCGACCTTGATGCGCTCCTGGAGGAACTTCTCGAGGGAGGCGATGTCCATGATCTTGTCCTCCACCGGCTTCGCGCAGTCGATCACGAAGCTCGCCCCCTTCTTCTTCCCGCCCTTCGCGCCTCCCGCCGCCGCCGCCGCCGCCGCCGCGCCGCTCCCTCCTTTCCTCATCGCTCCCCGGTCGATGGTTCAAATCACTGCCGACGCGAAATCAAGAAACCGGCATTAGCCATGCGAGACCAACTAGAGAGAGAGAGAGAGAGAGAAAGAGAGAGGAACCTGGTGATTCTAGGGTTTCAGGGTGCGCGGCGGAGATGGGAGAGACGAGGAGGATGGTGGATTAGGGTTTTGCAGGTTTTTAAGTCGTCCATTGAAGATGCTTTGGGCCCTGTGGGCTTGAAGACTGTCATGGAGCACTTGCCACCTCGTGGCCCAGCCCATGTATATCTTCCTTTACTTTTCTTTTATTTTCTTGGTAATTTCTTTATTTTCCGTTCCTTCATTTTTAGTTTTTCTTTCTGAGTAAAAAAAGTTTAAAAAGGGCAAAATAAAATATTTCACCAAGATGCGACGAATGGTCTAGATTATATTCCAAGCCCGTTCATAAGTTTTATGTACAGAAATTTAGGTCGAATTGAGTTTGGCTCCAATAGGGCCGAGCTTTCCCTAATAATTACCCTTTTGCTAGGCCCACAAGAAAAGGTCTTCAAGCCCCTTATGGCTTGTGCTGGGGTTAGACAGGCTTATGAGCTGTCGAGCTTATGATCGAGTTTAAATACATGTGCTATTGAATATTCGAATAGAACTATACCTACTAAGGAAATGTGCCCCCAACAAGGATTTTCGAGATGGTTGAAATTGTATTGCAACCCTACTGAGATGCTAGCGGAATAAGTTCCTTATTAGTCTTCGTTGGCAAGGTGCAAGCTTTACTTCACCTCGAAATCTCAAGCTCATACTTAAACAATTATAATCATGCATATTTTAAATTAGGTAGAGTATTTGCCTTTATCTAAAATGTTTTTGTCCCATTCTATAAAGGACAATATGAACGATCCTTCAAAAATTTTGAAACCTAAAATCCACCATATAAATTCTTGAAACTACTTTGAAACATGGAATTTATCTATCTATAGGGTTTAAGAAATCTATAATTTTCCTTTAGAGTTTTATTGGAATTCTATTTGTTACTAACGCGTTGAGATAGAAGATAATGTATCATATAGTAAATTACAAGTTTATGTCAATCATAATATTTTTATTCCAATAATAATATTGAGTCACAAAACACAAGCAACATTGTGCAAGTAAAGTATGGATATACGTTTTGCGTCTCATAATGTAGTTCTGTAGATTTTGCATTAACTTACATAAATTCGGGGAGTAATACCACAAAAATCTTAAATTTATATACATGTGATGAATTTATCCAAAACTAATTTGTTTTAACAACTAAAACCCCAAACTAGTACACCATTGATAAATTTATCTAAAATGGTATATTTGTGACAAATTTACCTTTTGTTAGTTTCTATCATTTTTTTTTTGGTAAATGTAAGAATTATAGTCAACTATCCAAAAAATTCAACACCAAAAACTTTCATTCATAGTGCCAAAAAGCAGAATGAGTGGAAAGGAACAAAGTAAAATAGAGCCACAAATAGGCAACAAATAGAACAAACCGAAGTAGCCCAAACAACAGGCAGAAAGAGCTACATAAAAACGCCACCAAGGCAACGACCAAGCAAAACCCTGCCTTCAAGGAACGGGGACAAGCAGCAGCAGCATAAGGCGAGGTAGCAAGCAGTTGCTCGAACAGCATAAATTGTGGACCAACCCGAGGTGACAAATGAGGAAGGAATGAAGAAGGTCGAAGCCTAAACAGTGAAGGAACCAAGGCTACCAAGACATCTAGCGCTATATAGGAGGAGCAGGACCACAGAAAATGGACGTGTCGAATCCCCATCCTCGCTAGAGTCTCCTATTTCTTAAGTTATCCAGCACATTACTGAAGGTCAAAGCCTTGTCCTTGACGACTTTTATAAGATGGTTTTTCAAAGTCGAAACCACCGATGCTTTCCCTCGGAAGATAATACTATTTATTTTCTTCCAAATTAAATGGCACATAGCACCAAAAGAGAGCCGTGCAATGCAGTGGAAAAATCCCTACTAGAAAGGAATTTCAAAGCCCAACAAGATTCTCCGCCCAAGATCTATTATAACAAGAAAGATTACATCTAGCAGCCAAAAAAAAAAAAAAAGCAAAGAGTCGCCGGGATGTGACAATCAAAGAAAAGATGGTCGATAGAGTCCAGCGTGGCATTACAAAAGGCGCATAACACATAGTCAATTCTTCCATAAGATAGGAGAAGAACCTGAGTAGGTAGGCAATTTTTAATAATCAACCAGAGGTTGAATTGAAATCTAGGGGCGATAGCATTGTTCCATATAAACGAGGCCCAAGGGACTCGGTTCTTCTTACTCCTAATGGCTTCCCAGGCTGAGGCCACCGTGAAGGAATCGAAAGAGTTCCCAAGCCAAGAAAACCGGTCAAGGGTGTGACAGAGAACCGGAAGGGAAACATCCCAACACTCCAAGAGTCTTGAAGACATGACTCAATGGGGAAAGGAGATCCGCCACCGTTGCGTGCCTAGAAAAGCCCGAGCTATCAATAAGAGAATCCAGAACAAATAAGTTTAACGGCCATCCTGGTGCCAGTGGTCAAACCATAAAGACACTAAAAGGCCATCACCAACTCTCCATTGAAATGATAACCGAATATTCCTCCTTAGTTACAGGATCTTCTTCCAAGCCCACAAACACACGAAAGGTTTGATGGAGACCCAAAATTTTTCCTTTCTTAAGAAATTGGTGCGAATCCACCGACACCACAAGGATTCTTTATTCATGAACAAAATCCAAATATCCTTAAGCATGGATGCTTTATTGCAATCTCTCAACCTACGAATGCTAAGACCACCCTCCTCCTTTGGGAGACAAATGTCCTCCTAGGAGACTTTAGCCCCGCCCCACCCCAACCCGACCAAGGGTATGGCCTTTCCAGAGGAATTGCCTCAAAATTTGCTTTATACGATCTAACACCGAATAAGGAAGGGAAACGACACTAGCCCAAAATTCTTGGATTTTGTGTAGGATTGACTTGATTCATTGGAGTCTTCCTGCAAAGGATAGAAACCTCTAAGCTCAGGATTGGACCCTGGCTATGATACGGTCAATAAGAGCGATGCAATCCACTTTACCAAGCCTCGAGGAGATAATAGGCACCCCCAGATACTGCATTGGCAGCTTCCCTTCTTGGAAACCAAGGGCCATAAGAATATAATTTCGTAAGGAAGAAGACCCTCCGCAAGAAAGACCTCGCTTTTGTTTTTATTTGGCAACATCCTATTCCAAGAGAAGAAAATATCAAGGCCTCTTTTTAGTAATGACACAGAAACTTAATTGGCCAGGTCGTGCCTTTGGTGCTATTACTTTGAAGAAATTAGAGTGCTCAAAGTAAGCTTATGCTCTGTATACATTAGCATGGGATAACATTATAGGATTCCGATCCTATTGTGTTGGCCTTCGGGATCGGAGTAATGATTAACAGGGACAGTTAGGGACATTTGTATTTCATAGTCAGAGGTGAAATTCTTGGATTTATGAAAGACGAACAATTGTTCACATGCATGATTTTGCCATTTCCGAGTTCGTGGATCACTGTTCACTTTCCTCTCAAACTGGGCGACTGGTTCACTGTAGCTTGTTTTATGGTGTTTGAGCGATTCCGATCGCTTCGGCCACCCATTGGCCGCGATTTTTGGAGGGAAGCCTCGCCTCCTCCCCCCTCAAATCTTCACCGAAGCATTTTGGTTGGCGTGGCCTTAATCGTGAGATCTCCTTATCTGTGGTTAGGTTTCTAGTGTGGATACGAGCTCGTCTTTGCCAGAGCTTCGTGCTGATCTTTCAGCCAGCCTTTGGCCGTGTCCTTTAGAGGTAAGCCTCGCCCCTTCCCTCCTAGGATTGTAGCCAAAGCTTTGCCCGTGCCATGGCCTCTATTGCTGGATCCTTGGCTCTGCGATAGAATTCTGGTGTGATCAGTTTCTCGGTTTCGTCTCTGATCTGGGAATGGCGTCTATGAGTAATGATCCTTTGGGCCGGGGTAAAGGCAAGCCTCAGGAACCCCCTAGGAGTCGTAGCCGTGTGCGAAATGCCTCTCGAGGCCGAGATGGAAGACGCCCTGGTACTCTGAATCGGGATAAGTCAAAAGCCCCTCAGTCCCGATCATGGGCTAATGTGGCTAATCTATCTGCTAAGGGTTATGAATTAGGCTTTGCCCCGCCTATTTCGGTAGGGAAGAAATCGGTGGTTCGGCTATCTGACAATGCTAAGCTTGCTGGAGATCCGAAATGGAATTGTTGCTTGGTAGGCTATTATGTGGGGAAGAATGTGCCATTCAAGATCACTGAAATGGCGTTGAAACAGGCTTGGGGCGCACATCTATCTAAAGTTCTGGCCAACGATGATGGTTTTTATTTTTTCATCATTCCTGATGATGAATACAGGAAGAAGATCCTGGATGAAGGTCGTATGATAGTGGCCAGAATTCCTTTGGTGCTTAAACAATGGCATCATACAATGGAGTTGAAGAAGGACCTTCAAGCATCTGTTCCGGTCTGGATTCGCTTAAAGAACATCCCATTTGCATACTGGTCGGCTCCGGGAATTAGTGAAATTGCAAGTGTTGTTGGGAGACCCTTGTATGTGGATCCCTTGACGGAGAAAATGAAACGACTATCGTTTGCTAGGGTCTGTGTTGAGATTTCTGCAAAATTGGAGAGATGCGAGGAAGTTGAAGTTTGGGTGGATGATAAAGCCTTCCTGGTTCCGGTGCTCTATGAATGGAGACCGAACTCGTGTATGAAATGCGGTGTATTTGGACACAACTGCCTTGCAAAGGTAGACATCAAGTAACCTCCAGTTGCTGCAGTTCAATCTGCTGCTACTGCAAATCCGATTCTTTGATTCGATTCAATTTGTGGCTACTGCAAATCCAGTTACTGCAAATCCAAATATATCATCCTCTTCGGATGAAGGTTGGAAGAAGGTCACAAATAGGAGGAACAACCTCAGGGGCAAAAAGAGGCAGTATCTACTCCTCCAGTTTCGGCCTTAAAGGCCAAACCGTTAGCTGGCTCGAGTATCCATTATGCAGCTGAAGACCAAATCTGCAAAATTCCAGAAAATGATGGTAACTCAATGGCTCTTGTTGTCTCGAACCCTGATGATGCTGCGACAGCATTGTCTTCTGAGGAAGACACGGAGGATAATGCAAGTGTTGTCAGTAGTAGTAGTAGTGAAGAAGGGGATCCTGTTTCTGGTTCACCAAGCCTCCAGGATGCATCCCAACCTCGCCCTAAGGCTCCTCCCATCCAGAAGGTCCCTCCTAAAGCTTCTGCTATGGCCACTCCCTCAAGTGCTCCGAATAAGGAGTCGAGCAGGAGGAGGCCCCCCAGACGACGGTAATGCTGTCCTCTCTCCTGTTTTTTTATATGAATTTTGGTATTTGGAATATTAGGGGATTGGGAGACCCCGTTAGGCAGGCAGAAATCAGGAATTTTGTTAGGTCCAACAACCTTTGCTGTGTTGGTATTATTGAGACCAAGATCTTCTCTGCTGTGTTTAATTCGGTTTCCTCTGTTTTACTCCCTGGCTGGTGTTGGGTTAATAATTATAATCACTCCCATAAGGGGAGAATCTGGGTAGGGTGGAACCCCAGTGAGGTGAATTTTTTGGTTAATGCCTCCTCTGTGCAAGTTATTCACGGTAGGCTTCTCTGGTTGGCGTCGGGTAAGGCCCTATTTTTGTCGATTGTCTATGCTGAGCACAGCTTCGTCACTAGATGGCCTTTATGGGAAGATCTTATCCAAACCAGTAACACTCTTTCTTCTGCTCCCTGGATTGTTGCTGGTGATTTCAATGCAATTCGTGACCCTTCGGATAGAATTGGTAGCTCAAATGCTTGGATACCAGCGTTTGATGAATTTAGAGACTACTTGATCCAGGCTGGCCTAGATGATTTGTGTTACACTGGTTATAGATACACGTGGGCTACCTCATCGGGTCCCAACCGAAAACAGAGGAAGATAGATAGAGTTATGGTCAATGGCCGTTGGAACTCGGAATTTTCATTCTCGGAAGCCTCTTTTATAGCTCCATGCATTTCGGATCATACCCCAATGGTTATCAAGGTTATGCAGGCCCCCAGATCCTCGAAGCCATTTAAGTTCTTTAATTTTTGGATGACCCATCCGGAATTCTCCGCAATGGTTGCTGAAGCTTGGCATTCTCCCTTTCATGGCTCGCCTATGTTTACTCTCTATGCAAAGCTTCGTCTCCTTAAATGCAAGCTGAAACGACTCAACAAAGAATCCTTTTCTAACTTGTCTATGAGAACTGCTGAGGCCAGACGGGCTCTCCAATCTACTCAGGATGCTCTTCAAGCCGATCCTTTAAACCATCTACTTGCTGAAGTTGAGAAGCAGCAGATTCAAGTTTTTACTGACTTACGCCTCCAGGAGGAATCGTTTTATCGTCAGAAATCCAAGGTACGTTGGTTAAAGGATGGGGACCTTAATACTAAATTTTTTCACCAAGTGGTGAACAAGCGGCACCTCCAAAACAGAATTATATCAGTGACTGATGGAAACACCACGACCTCTGACCCTTCGGAAGTTCAGAAAATATTTGTTGATCACTTTCGTGATCTGCTTACTGCGGCTCCTGCTGTGGCGTGTCCTGGTATGGAGGAGATCCGAGCGGTGCTTAAGCATTCGCTAGATGAGGAGCAGGTTCGTTTCTTATCCGCCCCTGTTTTGGATGATGAAATTAAGGATACCCTGTTTTCTCTTGCTACGGGGAAAGCCCCCGGGCCCGATGGCTTCAATGTTGAATTTTTTAAACACTCCTCGGATATTGTTGGTGCTTCGGTTATCTTGGTTGTTAGAGATTTCTTCGTAACAGGAGAGCTGTTAAAGCAAATCAATACCACCATTATTGCCCTAGTGCCCAAGATCCCTAATGCCTCGACTGTTCATGACTTCAGGCCAATTGCATGCCGCAACACCATATACAAATGTATCACTAAACTTATTGCTAATCGTATATCCCGTGTGCTGCCTTCCATCATTAGTTTGCCGCAGAATGCATTTGTGAAGGGTAGGAACATCAGTGATAACATTCTACTTGCTCAAGAGTTGTTCAGTGGATTCCAGCATGACCCATATCGGCCTAAATGTGTAATCAAGGTCAATTTTAGGAAGGCATATGATAAGGTGTGCTGGGAATTTATTGAAGCTTGTCTACAAGCTTTCGGATTTCCTCAGCAGTTTATTGACCGAATTATGATTTGTGTTCGGTCCCCTAAATTTTCCGTGTCCCTAAACGGGGAGCTTCATGGATTCTTTGCAAGCGGGAGGGGTATCCGTCAAGGTGACCCAATGTCTCCTTACCTATTCACACTTGTGATGGAAGTCTTTTCTGGGTTACTGGATATTCAGACCGGCAGACCCAGTTTCGGTTTTTTCTGGAGATGTAAATCGACTAAACTCTCCCACCTGTTCTTTGCGGATGATGTCCTCCTATTCTCGGAAGCAAACTTGCCTTCTATTGAACTCCTGAAGGCAGGAATTGACTCTTTCTCCAACTGGAGCGGGTTGGAGCCGAATCTGAATAAGAGTGAGGTGTTTTTATCTGGCGGATCGTCTCGCCTTCGAAATGATATCTTGGACAAGCTTGGATTCCAGGTTGGTTCTCTTCCCTTTCGGTACCTTGGAGTCCCGGTCATATCTGCGAGGCTAGGCAAGGCTGATTGTGTAATGCTAGTTAATGC
The DNA here is from genome assembly GCF_016545825.1 of Eucalyptus grandis. Lineage (NCBI taxonomy): Eukaryota > Viridiplantae > Streptophyta > Magnoliopsida > Myrtales > Myrtaceae > Eucalyptus > Eucalyptus grandis. The sequence goes on from NC_052613.1 coordinate 21,765,428, forward strand.
AATAACAACCCGTGTTCAGTCTTGGACCCATAGATTCCTGTCGTTTGCTGGTAGACTTCAGCTCATTAAATCTGTTCTCTACTCTATTCAAGTCTTCTGGGCAAGCGTGTTCTTTTTACCATGTGCTGTGTTGGATAATATTGAGAAAATCCTCCGCCAATTCCTATGGAAGGGGCCGACGATGGGTTCGGGAGGGGCCAAAGTCACTTGGTGTGATGTATGCCTCCCGAGAGAAGAGGGAGGGCTCGGTATTCGCACCTTAAAGGAAAATAACGTTGCATTGATGTTTAAACACATTTGGAAGCTTTTCTCGGACAAAGAATCCCTTTGGTGTAAGTGGATTCACTCCACCTTCTTAAACCGTAAGAATTTCTCGATAACTCCGATTCCGACTTACTGTTCTTGGGCTTGGAAAAAACTCCTTCGCCTTCGTAATGTTTATCAGCAGCATTTTAGATGGAGGATTGGCAATGGTAGGACTGTGTCATTCTGGTTTGATCCGTGGCATGATAATGGTCCGCTAACCGCCTTTTCTCCAACTAGGAAATTTACCGTTCGGGCATCCCTCGGGTTGCCTCAGTAGCCGATGCTTTCTCTTCGCCTTTGGGCTGGTATGTGATTAATATTATGGCCAACTGGTGGGAACCCCTTCCTGAGTTCAACCAACAAGCGAACTGCTTCCAGTGGATTTGGCACCCTTCGGGGCGTTTCTCAACGGCATCGGCTTGGGAATTATTGAGGCCCAAAGGAAATTCTGTGCCTTGGTCCTCGTTCGTGTGGAATTCTTCTATGCCGCCGAGATACCAAACTCATTTGTGGCTCATCACCCGTAACAGGCTCCCAACGCAGGTTCTGCTTCTCTCCTATGCTAGGATTCCAGCAGCTCTCTGCCCGTTTTGCTCAAGCAGGCCCGATTCGGTGGACCACCTGTTTTTCGCATGCCAAGCTCCGGGTAATCTTGCCTCCTTCTGGGCTGCTAAGTTTAACATTTTCTGGCGAAACAAATCCTGGCGTGAAAACCTTGATTGGGCGTCCAGGCGCTTCTCGGATAGGAGCTTCTATCACTCTTTGGCTCGGTTTAGTTTTGGAGCCATTTGTTATATCATCTGGAAATAGCATAACAACATCATCTTTCGAAATCAGACTCTCTTCCTCCCGGCGATGAAGATGCATCTCCAGAAGGCAATCAAAGACAAAGCATCGACTTTCAAGCGTGTGCAGGATACCCCGAAGAACAGAAGGCTGCAACAGAGCTGGGACTTGAGTCCTTCTATCTTTCATTGATGGATGATGGAGGGTTGTTCGGTTTTAGCTTAGCCTGTGTTGTTTAGGGTCTTTTTGTGTTGTTCGTTGGATCCCAAGGCACCCCCTCACTCTTATTTGACTCCTGTCATCTTGAGTGATCGTTTTGTTGGTGCCTGGCGTCCCCCTTTGTAAATCTTATGCAAAATCTATACATTTCTTACCTTAACAAAAAAAAAAAACATTTGTTCACATGCAATGGGTTTTGGCCATTTCGGATCTTGCCGTGCACTGTTCATGGATGTTCTCTAGGCACTCGACTACTGCACTGTTCCTGTGAAATCTGGAGTTGCTGATTTTGCTCGGTTTGACCGGCGGTTGGGCCCGATTTTTGGCGGCAAGAGGCGCCCTTCACTGCTCTTCAAACCCCATCGAAGCATCGCTTGGTACATCTCCTATTCGCGGATTGTTTTGAGATCGATGGGTTAGGGTTTGCAATCTCTGGTGTTCGAGTTTCTGCTGCAATGGAGAGTGATTCGGTGCAGAACCGTTTGAATGATGGAAGGCGGAGTTTTCGGTCTCCCTCCCCCCGAGGAATGTGCAAAACCCCTCGGTTGCCCCTTCATTGATTGCAAGAAATTGTAATGTTCCTCTCGCCTCTGGTGGTCCTGCGAATTCGCGCCTCCCCCCTGTTTCTGTTAGAGGCCGGCCGAACAACAAGGGTAGATCTAAGTTCAAGCGACCCCTCTCAAGAGGTGGTTCGAAAAATCCCGGTACTCGCTCATGGGTTGCGATAGCTAGTGCTGCAAATAAGGGTTATGATCTGGATTACTCACCTCCACAGATCGTAAGCAATAAACCTGTTATTCATATGGACGAGTTTGATCTGCAGGCAGCTGATCCTAAGCTTTATGACTGCCTTGTTGGTTATTTCATTGGTAGGAAACTACCGTTTAAGGTTGTTGAGGAGGCCCTTAGGAGAGCCCGGGGCCGGCTTTGCTGGAAGTCCTATCCAATGGTAGAGGATTATTTCTCCTGCGTATTATTGATAAGGAATTTAGGAGGAAAATCCTGGAGGGCGGTCCCATTACTGTGGCAAGAATTCCGTTTATATTGCAGCAATGGCAACCGGGAGTTGAACTGAAGAAAGACACGCACATGTCTATCCCGGTATGGATAAGGCTGAGAAATCTTCCCTTCGCCTAGTGGTCTGCTTAGTCAAATGGCAAAGTGGCGAGTGCTGTTGGTAGGTCACTATATGTGGACCAGAGAACAGAACAGATGTCCATGATATCATTTGCTCGTGTATGTGTGGAAATAACAATCCAACAACCAATTTATGAGACCATCGATCTGATCACGGACGAGAAAACTAATGTTGTGGAAGTGGAGTTCGAATGGAAACCACTAGCCTGTCTCAAATGTGGTATATTCGGTCATAGCTGTAAGGATGTTGTTCCTGCTGCTGGTTCTAGTGTATCTGCAGGTGAAGTGAATGCAGGAACCTCTAAGGCGAACCTTGAAGCTACTTCTATGTTGGCCAAAGGGAAATGAGTGGCCTTACCACCTTCATCCGCAAATGTTGGCGATGTCCCACACAACCTTCAATCTGGGTCAATTTCTGCAGATCCTCCTGCTGGTGCAAATGCGAACAGATCCTTGCTTATTGGGGAGTCGAGCTCTACTCAGGTGGCTCCTCGAGGACCATCAGAGTCGATGGCTACTCACCCTAGCATCGCTAATCCGTCTAAACCTAAAAAAGATCCTGAGGATTTGGAGTGGAATCAGGTGAAGCGGAAAAACAAAAAGAAAAAGAAGAAACAGGTAGCAAGAGCTGTTGCAGCTGCTGAGGCTGCTCAAAGGGCTGCAAATGCTACGGCTTCTTTCGGCCTCTCACCTCTTACGGAAGAAGGCTAGGCTTTAAAACGTGATTCCTTTAGTCATAAGGAAGGCCCTCATGGAGTATCGCATAACCCTGTAAGTGTCGGACCTCCTCCTTCGACTGACTCTCCAATCGATTCTTTGTTGGTTGTGGAAGAGAGCTCGGAAGACATAAGCAATTCGAGTATCCATGAGGATGCGTCTGAGGATGATTTTCCAAATGGTGGTGAGCCTTTAAACAAAAAACCGCCCCTAAAGTTGGCTTCAAATCGACAGGAGCAGCTTCTCAAGTTACTGGATGATTTTCCCCTTCCTGTGGATTCGAAAAAGCCTACTACGGCCTCGAAGGCCTCCAGGAGGAGGTAAGCTTGATCTGTTCGGTGTTTTTTGATGTTTTTTGGGTTCTAGAATATTAAAGGCATCCTTGATCCTTTAAGGCGTGCTGAGATTAGGCGCTTTGTTGCGGTGAATAAGCTGTGCTTTATGGGCTTGCTGGAGACCAAAGTGCCTGAGGAATTTTTTGATTCTATCTCTTCCACCCTTATTAGGGGCTGGAATTGGATTGCTAATTATAATTGCTCGCCTCATGGGAGAATTTGGGTTGGGTGGAACCCGGAGCTTGTCTCTTTTTGCCCTATTTCTATCAGTGATCAAGTTATTTATGGCTATCTTAACTGTAACCTGTCCACTTTGAGTTGTTCTGTGTCTGCTGTATACGGTGAGCACTCTTTTGTCCGTCGGAGGCCTCTTTGGGAGGACCTGTAGCACTATAACGAGATCTTTCAGGATGTTGCATGGCTGGTTGCTGGAGATTTCAATGCAATAAAAGATCCTTCGGACCGTGTCGGAAGCTCCACCAATTGGATTCCGTATTTTGATGAATTTGCCCAATGTTTGGAGCAAACTAAGTTGATGGACCTCAGATTCGTAGGTCTCCGCTATACCTGGTCTACTTTGGTAGGAACCTCGAGAAAGATGAGGAAGATAGACCGTGCTTTAGTGAACAACAAGTGGAACCTGAATTTTTCCTTCTCTAAGGCGTCATTCCTTAACCTAGGTATCTCTGATCACACGCCAATAGTGATTAGAGTTCTTCATCCGCCTCGAAGAAGGAAACCTTTCAAGTACTTCGAATTCTGGGAGGAGCATCCTGATTTCAAATCCATTGTTCAACAGGTGTGGAGTTTGTCGGTAAGAGGTGTTCCTATGTTCGAGTTAGTTTCCAAGCTTAAGATGTTGAAGGCCCGCCTTAGGCTCCTTAACTAGGAAGCGTTCTCGGAGATCTTAGGTAGAGCTGAGGCTAGAAAGGCTCTGTGTGCTATTCAAACTAATCTTCAAGCTGACCTAGCGAACCTACAGCTTGCTGAGACGGAGAGGACTTGTCGCCGGGTCTTTGTTGAAGTAAGGAATCAGGAAGAATCCTTTTACCGGCAAAAGTCAAGGATTAGATGGCTAAAAGAATGGGATAAAAATACGAAATTTTTCCATCATTCGGTGAAAAGGAGGCAGCTCAACAATAGGATTCTCTCTGTCAAAGATTCATCCGGGGTTGAGATATCTGACCCTCTGATGGTGCCTTAAGTGTTTATCAACTTTTTCTCGTCCCTGTTATCACCCCATGAGGCATTATCTAAGCCAACTATTGAGGAGTTGAAGTGTGTCATTCGCCGGCCACTAGTTGACGATTAGATCCGCACCTTGAACGAACCGGTCTCTGACGATGTGATCAAGTCTACCTTGTTCTCGCTAGCCAAGGGCAAGGCCCCGGGCCCTGATGGATTCTCGGTTGAATTTTTCAAATCCAATTGGAAGATCGTTGGTCCGTCGATGTTGCTAGCCGTTCGAGATTTCTTTCAATTTGGGAGGCTTCTGAAAGAGGTAAACGCTACAATCCTTACTCTTGTGCCTAAGGTTCCCAATGCTAGCGCTGTGTCCGATTTTAGACCGATTGCATGCTGTAACACTATCTACAAAGTGATTACAAAGATTTTAGCTAACCGGATAGCAATGGTCTTAAATGATCTTGTAAGTCAATCACAAAATGCATTTGTGAAAGGTAGGAGAATTAGAGATAATATTCTCCTTGCTCAAGAATTGTTTGCGGGGTTCCACCTTCATCCATACTTACCCAAGTGTGCGGTCAAAGTCGACTTCCATAAGGCTTATGACACTGTTGATTGGGACTTTTTAGAAAATGTTCTTGTAGCCTTCCAATTCCCTGAAGGATTTATCAAGCTAGTGATGGCTTGTGTTCGGACGCCAATATACTCCATAGCCATTAACGGTGATCTCCATGGTTTTTTTTTTTTTTCCGGGAGAGCGTGGCCTCATACAAGGGGATCCCATGTCCCCTTATCTGTTCACCTTAGTAATGGAAGTATTCTCCGGTATTTTGGCGTCCCGCACGGCTAATCAAAACTTCAAGTACTACTGGAGATGCAAACCGGTTCAGCTCTCTCATTTGTTCTTTGCCGACGACGTATTCTTCTTTTGTCAAGCGGACTGGTCTTCGGTGTCTATGCTCAAAAGAGGCCTTGATATTTTCTCCTCCTTGAGTGGTCTCTTTCCCAACAAAAGCAAGAGTGAAATCTTTATCTCGGGAAGTGATTTGTCCATCCGGAATAGAATCCTGTGGGCATTTGGATTTCAGGAAGGGAAGCTCCCTGTCTGGTACTTGGGTGTCCCCATCATCTCGTCCAGGCTGAATAAAGCGGACTACATTGCATTGACGGATCGCATCACGACTAGGATTCAGTCTTGGGCTCATCGATTTTTGTCTTTTGCGGGTAGGCTGCAACTTATCCGGTCGGTGCTCCATTCCATCCAAGCGTTTGGGACAAGTGTGTTTACCCTACCATCCTCGGTCTTGGCCAATATTGAACGAATTATGAGGCAATTTCTCTGGAAAGGAACGGCCCTTGGTCGTGGTGGAGCTAAGGTCGCATGGGAAGACGTGTGTCAGCCGAAAGCTGAAGGTGGACTTGGTATTTGGAAGCTTAAAGATTGTAATAAAGCTTCCATGGTAAAGTTCATATGGATTCTTTTCTCTGATAGAGAATCGTTGTGGTGTCGTTGGATCCACTCCATCTTTTTATCCAAGAGAAATTTCCGGATTGCCTCTCAGCCGAGGACGTGCTCCTGGTCTTGGAAGAAAATCCTCCAACTTAGAAGCCAATTCCGAACCTCCTTTAGATGGAAGATTGGAAGCGGATATTCGGTGTCCTTATGGCATGACTATTGGCTGCCTTGCAACCCCTTGGATGTGTTCGTCCCTCCATCCTTCAGAAGTAGCCTCCATATTCCGGATCATGCGGTCGTAGCCGACCTATTCACTTATTTGGGCCACTCTTTCAAGGAGTTATTGGAGAGATGGGGCATTCCTCTTCTAGTGTTGTCTTTAGGCGATGACAAATTTATTTGGTGTGGTCATTCGTCTGGATCCTTCTCGGTTGCATCGGCATGGAATTCTATTAGAACCAAGAAAGCTCTAGTTGATTGGGCTCCGCTTATATGGGATAACACCGTAGCTCCTCGATACCAGTTCATTCTTTGGCTTATTGTGAAGAAGCGGCTTCCCACACAGGTTATGCTCTTATCCTATGGACGTATTGACTATAATGTGTGCGCCTTTTGCAGTGAAGTCCCTGATTCGATAGACCATCTTTTCTTCGGGTGTCGCACCTCGGCTTCTCTGGCCTTCTTATGGGCCACCAGGTGTAATCTACCATGGAGAAATAGATGTTGGGATGAAGTGCTCTCCTGGGCCAGGAAGTTCCTATCCGGTAATGACTTTTACCACAAAATAGTTCGATTCTCCTTCGGTGCTTTGTGCCATCTTATATGGAAGAAGAGAAATGCAATCATCTTCCGGGGTGAATCCTTGGTGGTTCCAGTGCTCAAAAACCACTTTATCAAGGTTGTTAGGGACAAAGCAATCACCTTCAAGAACATCCTTCCTTCTCCGAGGAATAAGCGACTTCAAAGAGGGTGGGGCTTCGACCGGCGGTGTTTTCTACCTCTTCAGACACTCCGTAGGTTGTGGCTGTTGTTTTTTCATTTCCGTCTTCACCTTTTCTAGGTAGAGGGCTGGAGGTTCGGAGGCTATCTCTACTGTTTTTCTTAGCCTTAGCCTAGAGGCTTTGCCTTTTAGGTTTTGCGGCTTCATGCTCTTTTACATTGGCTTCCCTTCACTTTTGCCATCTTTGGTAAAGAGTGTAGGTTTTGAATCCGATCTTTTGTACATTTGTCCAAGCTCTATAATATTATTACCTTTCACCAAAAAAAAAAAAAATTTGTTCACATGCAATGATTTTGCCATTCTCGGATTCTCGAGTTACTGTTCATATTTGCTCTCTACTGGGCGTTCGAAGCACTGTAGCTCATTTTCTGGTTTGCGAGCTATTCCGATCGCTTTGGCCATCCATTGGGAGATTTTTGGAGGGAAGCCTCGCCTCCTCCCCCCTCAAATCCTCACCGAAGCATTTTGCCGGGACATGGCCTGAATCGTGAGATCTCATCGTTCAACGCTAGGGTTCTGGTGCGGAATCGGGCTCGACTCTGATCTTGAATCGAACGGATCAATTTTGCCGGCCGTTGGCTGCAAACTTTGGAGGTAAGCCTCGCCTCTTTCCTCCTAGGATTATATCTGAAGCTCTGCCCCTGCCATGGCTCGTATTACTGGTTCTCGTTGATCTATAGTAGGGTTCTGGTGTGGTGTTTGGGTTCTTCATATTCGGTGTTATGGATTCGATGAGCAACGATCCTTTGGGCCGAGAAAAGGGCAAGCCTCAAGCTTCCAATGGTCTTAGCCGAAGCCGCGTGCAATATGCCTCTCGAGGCCGAGAAGGAAGACATCCTAATGCCATGAATCGGGATGCTCCTCAAACCCGCTCATGGGTTAATGTTGCCAGCTTTTCTGCTAAAGGCTATGAGTTAGACTTTGCCCCGCCTATTTCGGTTGGGAAGAAATCGGTTGTGCGTTTATCTGATAATGCAAAATTCGCTGGAGATCCGAAATGGAATAGTTGCTGGTAGGATATTATGTGGGGAAAAACGTGCCATTTAAGATCACTGAGATGGCTTTAAAACAGGCATGGGGCTCGCATCTGTCGAAAGTATTGGCCAACGAAGATGGGTTCTATTTCTTTATCATCCCTGATGATGAATTCAAGAGGAAAATACTAGATGAAGGCCACATAACAGTGGCCATAGTCCCTTTGGTGCTTAAGCAATGGCACCACACTATGGAGCTGAAGAAGGATCTCCAGTCATCGGTTCCAGTCTAGATTCGTCTAAAGAATATCCCTTTAGCATATTGGTCGGCCTTGAGAATAAGCGAAATTGCAAGTGCAGTAGGGAGGCCATTATATGTGGACCCTTTGACAGAGAAAATGAAACTCCTATCGTTTGCTAGAGTATGTGTAGAGATTTCTGCAAAATTGGAGAGATGTGAGGAAGTTGAAGTATTGGTGGATGATAAATCTTTCTCTGTGCCGGTACTCTATGAATGGAGACCAAATTCGTGTTCGAAATGCTGTGCATTTGGACATAATTGCCTGGCAAAGGAGGACTTCAAGCAACCCCTGGCTGCTGCAAAACCTTATGCTGCTACTACAAATCCTGCTATCTCGTCTGCCTTAGAAGATGGTTGGAAGCAAGTAACAAATAAGAAGAAAAAGCAGCACCTAGGTCAAAAGGAGAAGGTAGAATCCACACCTCCAATCTCGGTTTTGAAGGCCAAACTGATAGATGTTCCGTCTATCCATAATACAGCTTGAAGAACAAAACAACCTGGAAACGGGAAATGATGGAAACACAATGGCTCTGGTAGTCTCTAATCCTAGCGATGCCTCGGTAGCTCAATCTTTTGAGGAGGATTCGGAAGATGATGTAAGTGCAGTTAGTAGTAGTAGCAGTGAGGGAGAGGATCCCTTGCTGCTGCGCCAAGCCATCACGATGATCCTCAACATGGCCCTAAGGCTCCTCCCATCCAGAAGTTCACTCCTAAGGCTTTTGCTATGGCCACTCCCTCAAGTGCTCCGAATTAGGGGTCGAATATGAGGAGGCCCGCCAAACGTCGGTAGTGTTGCCCTTTATCCTTGTTTTTTTATATGATCATTGGTATTTGGAATATTAGGGGCCTAGGTGACCCCATTAGGCAGGCCGAAATTAGGAATTTTGTCAAGTCCAATAATCTCTGCTGTGTTGGAATTGTTGAGACTACGATTTTCGCTGCTGCTTTTAATTCGGTTACTTCTGTTTTATTACCTGGCTGGATTTGGGTTAATAATTATAATCACTCCCATAAGGGGAGAATCTGGGTGGGGTGGAACCCCCGTGAGGTGGATTTTTTGGTGAATATCTCATCGGTGTGCACCAATTCACGGTAGGCTTCTTTGGTTGGTTTCTAGAAAGGTCCTGTTTTTGTCGGTTGTCTATGTTGAACACCGTTTTGTTTCAAGATGGCCTTTATGGGAAGATCTTATACAAACCAGTGGTATTCTCTCCTCTATGCCCTGGATTGTAGCTAGAGATTTCAATGCAATTCGAGACCCTTTGAATAGAATTGGTAGCTCTAATGCGTGGATCCCTGCTTTTGATGAATTTAGAGATTGTCTGGTCCAAGCTGGCCTAGATGATCTGCGCTACACTGGGTATAGGTACACTTGGGCTACTTGGTCGGGGATAAATCGAAAACAGAGAAAAATAGATAAGGTGTTGGTCAATGCTCGCTGGAACTCGAAATTTTCCTTCTTGGAAGCCTCTTTTAAAGCTCCAGGCATATCGGATCATTCTCCAATGGTTATTAAAATTATGCCGATGCCCAAGTCTTCCAAGCCGTTCAAGTTCTTCAATTTTTGGATGACACATTGTTGACACCTAAATTTTGGCGGCCCGTTTATTTAATGCATAGAAAATTATGGGTTAATTTTATCCCTAAAAAAAAATTAATTGCATTACATATAGATTCAGGTGCATTTACATTTTTTGCATTTTATTGGATCGGTGGTGAATGGATTCGGATTAGTGGTTCTAAGCTTTAATTTGGCAGGCCGAGACTAAGCCCACGAAGCAAGTAAATTGACCCGAGCTCATTTTCTTTTAATGACAAGAATTACCTAAATTGAGATTTGAAATAATATTACGGTGGATTTTGGAATTTAAGAAAATCGGGTTGCAATCTTATCTTTAGGTGATAAAATCAGGAGATGTGGAAAATAAAAAGAAAAGTGATATTGCGTGCAAAAAGAAATCTTCGCGGATGCTGATTTGAAAAGGAAAATAAAACCTAATCTTCAGCCTATAAAAGGTTTTCACATAGGGTTTCAGGAGGGGCCACACACATTGAATATACGGTCACAATATAGAGAGAAAACACACGTGAGAGAGAGGAAGGTTCGGCCAAGCATCACGTGGCTGCAACCTTGCTAACCCCACAGCTGAGCTTCCTATCGCATGCACCATGAGACGGTGACCATTGCCACGCCTCCTCGTCAACAACGAAGCCGTGAAGCCCTGCTCGAGCTGCTGTCCCAACGTGCCTCGAGCTCTACCCTCATCGTTGAGTTCCAGCAGTTCCAGCAGTTCCAGAGAGGTTCTTTTGCCGAAAGTATTCAAGTTGAATATTATCCAGTCAAAGAAGACAATTCCGCTTGCTGCATGAAGAAGATCCATTCTCGACTTGCAAAAGATGTCGAGCCAACGTGGTGAAGTCCGAACTCCAAATTCAGTCGTGTGGGCAAAAAGGATCAATCCACAATTCGATGCGTTCACTCATCATCAAAGGCCACCTGTTCGCCTCGCCTACAAGTCATCCCATACAACGTTCCTGATTCAAGCGGCCACGATCCTGTCGTTGCCAATTGCCCACAATCGCCGATCCACGAAGTTCCTATTTTGCAGTGATCCTCCTCGATGATAGAGCAACGGCGTTCACTTCCCGCCTGGTCGTGATCAACTACACGAAGTTTTCGGCCACATTGAGGGGGATTCCGAATTATACGGGGAACACACGAGAGGGGAAGAGAAAGTTCCTTTGCTTTTCCATTGCAGGCCAACACGAGCAGTTGTGCCCCACGTTGTTCTTGCAATTATCAATGCTCGACCATCGTCGGCAATTTTAGGGAGAACACATTGAAAGAAACGTCCCTGCTACACCGCAAGTTCATGGTGATTTGCTGCTACCTTCTTGCATCGTTGCCAAACTTTCTGTGACGACCAATTGCTGCTGGGCCTGCCACCGAGAGCTGCTCAACCAAGACGACCAGCGAATCCAATAAACCTTAAAGGAGTCCCGGCGCACTCCTGCATCTTCGACGTGTCTATTCTAGACGATCCCAGCAAGAAGCCAACACCTTTCCGAGAGCTATTCTTCAATTTCTAGCGATCCCACGATTACTTTTTAGTCCTTCCAATTGGGATTTGATTCAGTTTTGCAGGTTTGTTGAAGATCTCTCTCGCGGCCAGCAAGCTCACTTTGTCTTCTCGGTGGACATCAAAGCGTCCATCCCACACGGTGGCACCATCAATTGTCGAGATATGGTAGAAGAGAAGAAGACGAAAGCTGAGTGGTGGATTGAAGATTAAAATAAAGAAGTCCAAGAACATTCCATCGCTTGTAGATAAGCTGAAGTTCTCGGATAGAATTCCAAAGTACTCAGACTTGTGGAACACGTCCAGCGATTATCGTGCACCCTTGCATGCTACGGACCGTCAGTCTTCCTCACCGTGATTCCCGTGACTCATCATCCATCCGAATTTGGAGACGTCACCCGTGTGACATCGTGAATTAGGTAAGACTCTCGATCAATTTGATTTTCATATATCCCGCTGCCTAATTCGTAATATCGTAATCTTTCTTTGAATGTTTGATCGATATTGCCATATCCAAAAGATCTCTTGATCCCTCATGAATTAGGAAATTTTCCTAATTTCGCAACGTGCGTATGATTGACAGTCCGATTTCATGCTCGAAATATGACTCGCAATCGCACGGAAAAATCGCCAATCCGATCTCATGCTCGAGATTCGATTCGCGATTTATTTAAAAATTGGTCAACCCGATCTCATGCGCGAGATATGGTTCGCGGTTTGTAGATATCGATCATATCTTATCTAATTTGTCGTCACGTTAGTTGGATCAATTTTATTTTGTTAAATAAAAAATCCAAAAAATATTTGAGTTAGGATTAGGTTTGTTTTAGAATATTTCTTGTTATCTTGCATATTTAGAATAGAGATTTTATTTCGAATTTTCAAAAATAAAAAATCAAATCAATTAATTTAGGTTGCTAGTTCTTTTTTAATTTGGATTGCAAGTTTAATTATTTGGCAATTATTAATTTCGAAATTTAGAAAAAAAAAGAAAAAAATCATCATGCGTGTATCATGTAGAGTTAGAGTACATTTTGCATGTCATTGCATACTAGGATAAAAATTGCACTTAGTTTAATTTAGATAATTTTTTTTAATTTATTATAAGTTTAGGCATTTTTTAGATATATTGCATTTTAGGATTATTTAGGTTAAGATAATATTTTAGTTTAAATTAGGATATGGCTCAACATAATTCCTAATATAAATTAAATAGGATCTTAATCTAATTAGGTAATTTTCACATTTTACCTAATTTCGAATTTCATAAAAAATACAAAAAATGTCTTAGAACAAATTAGTTTTATTCTCTAGGATATATTGCATTCTTTTAGGAAAAAGAAAAAATGCCATATGCACGTCATTAGGGTTAGATTCATTGAGATGCGTGTCATTTAGTATTTTTGCTAGGCCCATTTAATTAGAAATTACATGTCATTAAGATTAGGCCATTTAGTTAGTATTGCATTGCATATTACATGATTTTCATTAAATAAGTGAAAAAAAAAAATTGCGTGTTAATTAAAAATCATATTAGGGCTGCTGATGTGAATTTTGATCTAACAATGCAGATGCTTTCGTTGTTATGAGGTAAGTCCTGCAATTTATTTATTGTTTTTACTTGGGTGTTAAATTAGTGGATTGCGTACCTGCATGATCACCTCACATGTTAGGGAAATAGATTTAAAATCAATTCAAGCTGCCTGCAAAAACATTTTTGAAATTAAAAGAATGGTACCGAAAGGGCATTAGAGAAATCTAGTGTAACCAAGTCCCCGTACCCATAATCTCTGGTTCGTAGGAGTAAAATAATTCTCCCGTTATCTTACTTGGGTTTCTAATCGACCCACCAAAAATAGATTAGTGGCGACTCTTAATTGAAAATCAATTGCATGTTAAGAACTTGAACCTAAGTCACGAATTGGTATGGGCTTGGGAGAGCTCGAGTTAAGTCTAAGCTTAACAATCCATTAGCCAAACCATAGGTGGTTCACACCTGAAAAAATTAGGTCGCGACACACATCCAGATTTCTCTAGAATGGTTTCGGAAGCTTGGGAATCTCCCTTTCATGGTACGTCGATGTTTACCCTTTGTGCAAAGCTACGCCTCCTTAAATGCAAGCTAAAACAACTCAATAAGGAGTCTTTTTTGACCAGTCTATGAGAACTGCGGAGGCTAGACGGGCTCTTCAAGCAACTCAAGATGCTATGCAAGTTGATCCTCGGAATTCCATTCTTGCCGAAACAGAAAAATAGCAAATTCAAGTCTTTGTAGACTTACGTCTCCAAGAGGAATCGTTCTATCGGCAGAAATCCAGGGTACGTTGGTTGAAAGATGGAGACCTTAACACTAAATTTTTTCACCAAGTTGTGAACAAAAGACACCTCCAGAATAGAATCATCTCGGTGACTAATGGAGATGTCACCACCTCGGATCCGTCGGAAGTTTAGAAGATTTTTGTTGATCACTTTCGGGAATTACTTACTGCTTCTCCTACCTCGATTTTCCTTGCCAAGGAGGAGATCCAAGCGGTGCTCAAGCATTCTCTGAATGAGGAGCAGGTTCGTTTCTTATCTTCCCCTGTCTCGGATGATGAAATTCGGGATACTCTTTTTTCTCTTGCAATGGGAAAAACCCCTGGGCCCGATGGTTTTAATGTTGAATTTTTCAAGCATTCTTGGGATATTGTTGGTTCTTCGGTAACCTTGGCAGTTAAGGATTTCTTCATAACGGGTGAGCTGTTGAAGCAAATCAATACCACCATTATTGCCTTAATGCCCAAAGTCCCCAATGCCTCGACTGTTCATGACTTTAGGCCAATTGCGTGTTGCAATACTATATATAAATGTATCACTAAACTCATTGCTAATCGTCTATCCCGTGTGCTGCCATCCATCGTTAGTTTGCCCCAAAATGCATTTGTTAAGGGAAGACACATCAATGATAATATCTTGCTGGCCCAAGAGTTGTTTAGTGGATTCTAGCATGATCCATATCGAGCTAAGTGTGTCATTAAGGTTGACTTTAGGAAGGCTTATGATACGGTAAATTAGGAATTCATTGAAGTCTGTTTACAAGCTTTCGGGTTTCCTCAAGTATTTATTGAGCGTATTATGACTTGTATCCGATCCCCTAAATTCTCCATATCCTTATAGGGAGCTTCATGGATTCTTTGCTAGTGGGAGAGGTATCCGACAAGGCGATCCAATGTCTCCCTACATATTCACTCTTGTGATGGAAGTTTTTACTGGATTATTGGATATGCAGACCAACCGCCCTGAGTTTGGCTTCTTCTGGAGATGCAAATCGACTAAGCTATCCCATTTGTTCTTTGTTGATGATGTCCTCTTATTCTCGGAAGCTAGTTTGGCTTCTGTTGACCTCCTGAAGACAGGAATGGATTCTTTCTTGAACTGGAGTGGATTGGTGCCGAATTTGAATAAGAGTGAAGTGTTTTTATCCGGTGGATTGTCTGGCCTTCGGAATAACATCTTGAACAAGCTAGGATTCCAGGTTGGCTTCCTTCCCTTTCGCTATCTTGGAGTCCCTGTCATATCCGCTAGACTAGGGAAGGCAGATTGTGTAACGTTGGTTAATGCGATAACAGCTCGGGTTCAATTTTGGACCCATAGATTCCTATCGTTTGCCGGTAGAATTCAGCTCATTAAGTCCATGCTCTACTCTATTCAAGTCTTCTGGGCGAGAGTATTTTTTCTGCCGTATGCTATGCTTGATTGTATTGAAAAGATCCTCCGCCAATTCCTATGGAAAGGACCGATGATGGGTCCGAGGGGGCCAAAGTAGCTTGGAGCGATGTATGCCTCCCGAGAGAGGAGGGAGGACTGGAATTCGGACTTTGAAGGAAAACAATGTGGCCTTAATGCTCAAGCATATCTGGAAGCTTTTCTCGGACAAAGAATCCCTTTGGTGTAAGTGGATTCACTCCACCTTTTTAAATCGCAAAAATTTATGGGTTACTCCTATTCCTACTTATTGTTCTTGGGCTTGGAAAAAGCTCATTCGCCTTCGAGTGTGTACCAACAGCATTTTAGATGGAAGATAGGCAATGGCAGTGTGTCGTTCTAGTTTGATCCGTGGCACCTTAATGGACCGCTCAACCGTCTATTCTCCAACCAGGATATCTATCGTTCAGGCATCCCACGGGTTGCCTCAGTAGTTGATGCTTTCTCTACGCCCCTAGGCTGGTACGTTATTAATATTATGGCTAATTGGTGGGATCCCTTACTTGAGTTCAATCAGCAAGAAGACCGATTCCAATGGATTCAGCATCCCTCGAGGCGATTCTCGACAGCGTCTGCTTGCGAGCTTTTCAAACCCAAAGGTAATGTGGTGCCTTGGTCCTCGTTCGTGTGGAGTTCCTCCATGCCGCCGAGATACCAAACCCACCTATGGCTTATCACCCGTAACAGGCTGCCAACTCAGGTTTTGCTCTTCTCCTTTACAACGATTCCAGCAGCTACCTGTCCATTTTGCTCAAGCAGGCCTGATTCGGTGGACCACCTCTTCTTTGCGTGCCAAACCCCGGGTAATCTCGCCTCCTTCTAGGCTACTAAGTTTAATATCTTGTGGCGAAACAAATCGTGGCGTGAGAACCTTGATTGGGCCTCCAAGCGTTTCTCAGATAGGAGTTTTTATCACTCTCTGGCTCGGTTTAGTTTTGGAGCCCTTTGCTATATCATATGGAAAGAGCGTAACAATATCATCTTCCGGAATCAGACTCTTTTTATCCCGGCGATGAAGATGCATCTCTGCAAGGCAATTAAAGACAAAGCGATGAATTTCAAGCATGTCATGGATACCCCGAAGAATAGAAGGCCGCAATAGAGCTGGGACTTGAGTCCATCTATCTTTGAATGATAGAGGGTTGTTTAGTTTTAGCTTAGTCTTTGCTGTTTAGGGTGTTCTGTGTTGTTTTCCTTGTTGTTCGTTGGATCCCAAGGCACACCGACACTCTTTCCTGACTTCGGTTTGTTTGAGTGTCTATTCTGTTGGTGCCTGGCATCCCCCTCCTTGTAAATTTTTGCAAAATTTATACATATCTTACCTTTACCCACCAAAAAAAAAAAAAAACAATTGTTCACAGGCATGGCCATTTCGGAATTCTTGGAGCACTATTCACAAATGCTCTCTAGCCAAGCGATTGGAGTAATGTTCCTGTGATTCTTGCTTTGCCGATTCCGCATGTTTTGACCATTGATTGGGGTCGATTTTCGGTGGCAAGAGGCGCATTCTATTGCTCTTCAAACCCTTCTAAAGCGTAGTCTGGTACGTTTCTCTTTCATAGGCATTTTTGATCGCGATGGGTTAGGGTTTGTTCGAGTTTCTGCTGCTCGAGTTCCCGCCGATATGGAGTTTGAATCTGTTCGGGCCCGATTGAATGATGAGGGGCCGAGTAATCGAAGCCCCTCTCCTCCTATAAATGGACGACCTTCGTTGGTTGCTCCTTTGTTGAATGCTCATAGCCGTAAGCCTTTGGCCCTTCTAGTGGAGTCGCAAAATCGTGATCTCCTCCTATTTTCGTGAGGGCCCACGATAAGAGTAGAGGGAGATCCAGATCTAAGCGTCACTAGCATAGGGGTGGTTCGAAAAAAAAAAACAAAAGGCCGTTCTTGGGCTACTGTTGCTAGTGGTGCGAATAAGGGATATAATCTTGAATTCACACCTCTGAACTTTGTGAATAACAAACCTGTTATATAGATGACAGAGTCTGATTTAGAAGCTGCTGACCCCAAGTTATTCAATTGTCTTGTGGGTTATTTTATTAGGAGGCGATTACCTTTTAAGGTTGTTGATGAGGCCCTTAAGAAAGCATGGGGTCCGAGTCTGTTGGAAGTTATGTCTAATGGCCGAGGATTGTTTTTATTGCGAATTGCTGACAAAGAATTCAGAAGGAAAATCCTAGAAGGTGGACCCATCACCGTTGCAAGGATTCCTTTGGTTCTTTAGTAATGGAAATTAAGAGTCGAGCTTAATAAAGATACACACCTGGCTGTTCCGGTTTGGGTCAGGCTGAGGAACTTACCATTCTCTTACTGGTCTGCATAGTCCGTTGGTAAGGTGGCAAGTGCTTTAGGAAAATCACTCTATGTGGATCAAAGAACAGGGCAGATGTCAATGCTAACCTTCACCCGCGTGTGCGTTGAAATAACAGTTTAGCAGCCAACTTGTGAAACCATTGAACTGATTACCAATGGAAAATCGGTTGAAGTGGAAGTTGAATATGAATGGAAGCCGTTGGCTTATTTGGAGTGCGGCATGTTCGGTCACAATTGCAAGACTTCTGCCCCTGGCTTCTCTTCTGCTCGACCTGCAGATGGAGCTAAGTCTACAGAAGCCATTCGGGCGTTGAATCCTAAAGCTGGGTCTCCTTCGGCTAAAGGCAGGGCCGTGGCTTCGTCACCACCATCTCTTGAGGATGGTTTAGATATTCCCCTGGACCGTCAAACTGTGGTGGTCTCTAAGGATCTTACTGCTGGCATAGCTGTTGACAGAACCACTCATGTTAAGGAGTCTAGTTCGCCGAAGTTGATCTCATAGGGACCCTCCAAATCTAAGACCTATCTTCCTACTAGCTGCTCTATTCCTGCTGAATCTGAAGCAACTCCTGCCACTGATCTGGGATGGAAGCAAGTTAAGGGTAAGAGTAAGAAAAAGAAGAAGAATGCAAAAAGGATGATGTGCTTCTTTCGGTCTCTCCTCACCTACTGAAGGAGGCCAAGCTCTGAAACTAAAAGCCCCTGCTCCCAAGGTGCCTCCTGAGATATCTGAGCCTGTACTTGTTAAGAGGACGGATCCTCCCATTGTAAAGGTGGACCCTCCTAGATCCATTATTCCTTTGGCTTCATTTGAGAGCTTTGATGAAATTTGCAACTCCAGTGCTCATAACTTGAGCGAAGATGACTTGCTGTTTGTCGATTCCCCTTTGCCGAAAGGACCACCCCTAGTGGGAGTCGCAAATCTCCAGGACCAGCTTTTGCTGCTTCTTCCTAACCCACCTCCCTTAGTGGGTCCGAAAGCGCCTGGTGCATGCAGGAGGACCTCTTGGAAGAGGTAATTTTGTCCCCTATCTTTTTTTTTTTTTTTTTTTTATGATAATTGGTTTTTGGAATATTAGAGGCATTCTTGACCCTCTTAGGCATGCTAAGATTAGGCGTTTTGTTGCTGTAAATAAGCTCTGTTTGATTGGTCTCTTTGAGACTAAAGTGCTTGAAGAGTTTTTTGATTCTGTCTCGTCTACCCTCATTAGGGGTTGGAAGTGGCTTGCTAACTATGATTTCTCTCCCCGTGGGAGGATTTGGGTCGGGTGGAACCCGAATCATGTTTCCTTTTTGCCCATCTCTATCAATGACCAGGCTGTGCATGGTAGCCTTAAGGTTAACCTTTCTAGTTTGATCGTTGTATTCGCCGTCTATGGAGAACATTCTTTTGCTCGTCGAAGACCTTTGTGGGAGGACCTCCTACATTATAATGAGCTCCTTCAGGATTTTGCTTGGCTTGTAGTCGGTGATTTTAACGCAATTAAGGACCCGTCAGACCACGCTGGAAGTTCGACCAATGGATCCCTTATTTTGATGAGTTCGCTCAATGTTTGGCACAAACTGAATTGATAGATCTTAGATTTGTTGGCCTCTGCTACACTTGGTCCACCTCGGCAGGGAGTGCGAGGAAGATGAGGAAGATAGACCTTGTCTTAGTTAACAACAAGTGGAACCTTGACTTCTCCTTTTCGAAAGCGTTGTTTCTTAATCTTGGCATATCGGATCATTCGCCTATGATTGTTAGAGTTCTTCAGCCGGTCGATGAATTCAATCGGTGTTTGCTTCAGGCAGAACTGGAGGATTTGAGGTATGTTGGACTTCGGTTTACTTAGTCCACATCATCAAGGGCAAACCATAAGGCGAGGAAAATTGATCAGGTGTTAGTAAATGCCTTATGGAGCTTGCACTTCTCTTACTCAGAAGTGACGTTTATGATACCAAGAATTTCTAACCATTCTCCTATGGTAGTGAAAGTCACTCAGCTAGTTATTAGAAGAAAGCCTTTCAAGTTTTTTGATTTTTGGATGGAACACCCGTCCTTTCATGATATTGTGACGTGAGTGTGGGATGCCCTAGTAGAGGGGGTCCCTATGTACAGGCTAGTTAGCAAATTAAAGCCCTGAAAAGACGGCTTAAGTAGCCGAATAGAGATTCTTTCTCCGACATCTCTAAGAGGGTTGCTGTATCCAAGAATGCTTTTAGGCTAGCCCAGCTTGACCTACAGCAAGATCCGACCAATGACCTTTTGGCAGACTTAGAGAAGAATCATCGGAAGAACTTTGTGGAGTTAGTGTAGGCCATTATATGTGGCATGACTGATAATGTCATGGAATGCTTTTTTATTTTTATTTTTTTGGTTGACTTTTTTTATTTCTTTTTTATTTTTTTCCTTTTTTTTTCTAACCTTGGGCATGTGGTCAACGAGAGTCAGTCGGTGCGATTGTTGGCCTAGGATTGGAAAAAAAATCATAAAATTTATGAAGAATTATTCAAGTTAGTGTTGGTTGTACCATGCAAGATGGCCAATGTTGACTAAACTAAAAATTGGCTATAACAGAAGGACTAAATTGATAAATTATTAAAGTGTTTAGAACTAAATTAATAAATCATCAAAAGGTTTAGGATTAAATTTGCCAAATCATTAGAAGATTTGGATGACAAAGAAATGAGGTAGAAAGTAATAAAGGTTTGGACTTCAGGTTACTGGAGTTCATTTGTTTGTTTTTTGTTTAGAAAAAAATGCAGTCATTCTTTTTTAAAAATTTATTTCAAGACAATTTTGTGACGTGCCGTTTATTTGGTATCTTGTCAATGCTACCCGTCTTCATAATATATTAGAAGATAAAACATAAGCATTTTCCATTAATTAAATTAAATTAAATGAAATAAGTACTTGATTGCACTAATTGGATAAATTTTTTGATTTAGTTGTACTTTTTGGAAGTTTTAGGTAGACTATCAAATGGGTGAATCGGATCAAACTTGGGTTGATCGAAAATTGTCCAACCTAAATAGACTTATTTACCCTATTTTGATATATTTACATGTAATTTAAATTTACCTAACCTAACCCATCCCAATCAGAATACTTTCATATTTAACCTAGTTTACAAAAAATTATACCAAAACTGAGATAGGAGTGTGAAGTGAGCGAGTATAAGATTGAGTGAAGGTGATAAAAAAAAAATGAAGAGAAAGTCAAAAAGTTGGGTTGGATCTAAGTAAAGTTGCAAACTTGTTTGTGACCCATTTAACACTCCTATTATTTTTAAAGCTATTTATGACCAATTTACTTAATATAACTAACCCATTTATGGCCAATTTAATATCTATATAAGTTAAGAAATATGTCAATGATCCATTTTAATGTGTCCAGTCTTAAGATTCAATTGTACTTTCGGACCTTTGTACATGAATTGTTATCACTTTAAAGTAATTTAAAACATAAAGCTAATAAAATAATTGAAAATGGAATTTCTTGAACCAAATGAACACATCTATTTCGCTTATGTCATATTACATTTGAAGATTTAGTTATACAATTGAATTTTTCTTTTAAAGATTTTCAGCGATCCGGTTGTTAGAGAACAATGGGGAATTATGAAGTTAGTCGGGTTATATAAAAATAGTCCCAAAAATTCAATTAGGTTAGATTGGAATTATCTGAAAAAAGTCTACCCGTTTATACCATAATAGATAGGTCACTACTTATGAGCATAGATGAGAATGAAAATAAATTAAGTTTTGAAAGTATAGCAAACGAATAGTTCAATACTTGGATTGATCACAGCACTCATAGTAACAAATTATTTATTTCCTTTCAAAATAATTAATAATCAAACATTCAATTTCAAATTCGATAGTCCCAAAATCAATTTCACTCGAAATGTTTCTTTTTGAATGAAAAAAATTTATATCCATAAAGAAAAATCATTTCCCAAAAATCAATTTAAGATGTGGTACATAAATAAATAAGAATTAAGAGTGCCACCCAATAATGATTTGCATATTTTTTTGAAAAAAAAGAACCACGTTCAAACCTTGAAAAATTTATAGTCGAATTAATCTTTCAATCCTAGTTATGTAATTGAAAAAGAAGTGAACAATAGCAAGAGTTTTTTTTTTTTTTTTTTTGGGTCCGTAATAGCAAGAGTTGTGTCGTTCAAGGAGTGGACATAAGAAATTATCTTGAAAAGTCACTCGCCACCTTTCCCAAAATAAAAATAATAGACAAAAGTCATAAAAGAAACTCTCCTCCAACTCTCAACTAAGATGAACAAAAAACGAAAAAAAATAAATAAATCTGAAAAATTGTTCTCTCCTAACACGTGAAAACTATGCATGCAAACGCATTCTAGCCTTCAAAAGTTCTCTTCCTGCTCATCGTAAGGCATCAAATAATTGATCGAACAAATAAATTTGCAGAAACCCTAACATATGCCATTTGATATCCAGCATGCAGAGAAGAAATAGAAGTACAATGAATGATGTGGTTCGTGAACAAATTGCCCCAAAACTCGCATCTTGGAGACTCAACCAGAAACAACGTACCCGGGCCGCATGGTAATGGGAAAAAGAGCAAAGGAAAGAAATTCGACAAAGACAATTTCTACTCCTAACGAAAATTGTTCCTAACAAATCCCTGCCTCGCCACATCTCCCCCGGTTCCTCCGACAATAACCTCTGTCGTTTCTTTCTCTTTGCTTTTTTTCGCCGCTAGTAAATCAGAACAGGGCAGGCGGGATATCGAGGGTCATTCCTGCTTGAATCTGGCCCCAGCCAATCAGACGCCAATGCTTCTCGACTCGGCGACTGAGTGCAATTTTCTCGTTTTTGCTAGTGCAGACTGGAGATGTGAGTTGCAGTTTAGCTAAATCGTTCCTCACAGCAACAACTCGAGCCCCCGTCGACATTGACCCAATATTCAACATGAGAATCTCTCCTTTAGCCAGCTTTGAGACCTTTCCCTGCCTTTCTGAGCCCTTTGTCCTCACACCAAGAAGTCGTCGCAGTAGGAAGAAGTTAACCTGAAAAACAGAGAGTAAAGATTCAAGCAACAGTTAACAGCATATCTTCAGAATGCAAGCAGCTGCCCTGCACTCCACATAGAGTGCAGTGAGAACATGACAAATGTGTCGAAAAACACCACTTCAGAGCTAACTTAGCTTGAAAAAACAAGAGAGAGAGAGAGAGCTAACTTCGCTTTCATATAAGGTTTTCATCAATTCTACCAGCTCTTACCTCAAGCTCAACGAAGATTTCAGGAAGTGACCCAACCTCCCCAAGAACCTGACCCACCAATCTATCAGCTCGTGTCAAAGTGGGGTCCATGGTGGTCCCAACACCAATAAGGCCTCCAGGCACTGCAAATTGCAGCTCATTTTGCTCAGCATACAATGAAACAATTCTCGAGTATATTGGTGTGCATTTGGTATTCCCATTCTCATCTTTCACAATAATCCCAGGGCGAACTTCGATCATTTGATTTACCTTCAAAACACCCTGCAATACCCCAAGCCAAAAAGAAGCATGAGATATAAATGCTGAAGTGGTCAGCAACCAAAGAAAATCAACCATCTCCCACAAGGTAAGCCAGAGCACAAAATAAAACATACCCTTAGGATACTCCCACCAGCCACACCACCTCTTATCTCATCAACTTCATAGCCAGGCTTGTTCACATCAAAAGACCGGATTACAATCATATTTGGTGGCGACACAAAATTTCTCTCTGGAATGGGGATCTTTTTGACAATATACTCACAGACAACATCAATGTTATACTTCAACTGCGCAGAGATTGGGACAACTGGAGCACCATCGGCAACAGTTCCCTGATAAGACAAACTTTAGTGGATCTGATGGATGCTGGGTAATATATGACCATTTAAACTAAACATAAACCACTTACCTGAATGAATTTTTGAATTGCTTCATGCTGGTTGATCGCTACATTTTCTTGAATAAGGTCAACTTTATTCTGAAGGATAATTATATGCTGCAGGCGCATAATTTCAACAGCTGCCAAATGCTCAGAAGTCTGAGGCTGGGGACAGCTTTCATTGGCAGCTATAAGAAGTAATGCTCCATCCATGATAGCAGCTCCATTAAGCATAGTAGCCATGAGAATATCGTGGCCCTGAAGATAAATCAAATGTTAATTTTTTTGCTGAACAATCTGAATTTTAAATAGAGGACAGATAAGTGTACTAATAAAAGAATGGATTCTGTTAACACAGACTGAAAACTACAGTTTGCACATCCGTCTGCACATGCATTTTTGTTTCTCCTTTCTTTTCCCCTTGTTTTACTTTGGGCTTGGGGATGGTCCTTTATCTCATCTTGTTAATATTTTTCTTTTTTCGGGGGGTCGAGCAGGGGTCTGGCAAACCATGATATCCTCCGCAAGAATGGTTTACTGATATAACCTTGTCTTGCCTTTTCCTATCCTTGCCTAATCCCACATTTCATGCCATTTTCCTTTTTTTGTATGTGATCCTTGAAATATGGAGGGATCACCAAGTGCCAATAAAAATGGAGGGATCAATGAATTCCAGGAACGGTAACATTTACACATCAGTGAAGACAAATATAAAAAGTCAATAGACAAAAAGACTATAAATGACAAATTTACTTTTAAATCATTTTAGACAAGTCTATTATTATAGCTCAATCCACAGAACTCAACTTATGGATGAGAAACTCAAATACAAAAGCTTGTACTGATCCAATTATGTCAACATCCAAATTAGACACAACTTGAACACACTTGATGAAAATGATAAAGAAATCACACAATATATCATAAGAACCTTACCGGACAATCCACAAAGGAAACATGCCTTAGCAGCTTCATACGGCAATTCTCAAAACCAGGGACATCACACAGAGGACTGTCTTCCTTTCCACTTCCATAAGCCCTGAAAATAATCACTTAACACATGTAAATGGTCAAGTTCCAACTCAATAGTAAGTGCAGAGTGTGAACATTAACCCACTTGTAGCACGTAGGGCGTGGGCATCGTTCATCCTCGCACTTGTAAATCTTTGCATTTGCATATCCAAGCTTAATTGTAATGTTACGCTCCAACTCATTCTTAAAACGAACAGTCTGCAAAAAGCCAAGATGCACCTCTAAAATCCTTCCACATTTCAGATAAATGAGAAGCAGATCAGAAATCAAAAAGAATGCCCCAAACATAAGATGATATTATATCATGTTCCATATCAAAATAACTACAACTACATGAACAACTTCTCTCCAAAAGGGACACAACAACTACCTCAATTGACGGGACCTGAAGCAGAGGCATTGTCATGAGAACAGATAAACACGTATAAGACTAACAAGCCCTAGCAGCAAATTTTCCTTTGCTCTCCACGGACTATGACCACAATCAATTTTAACCATAGAATGCAGACTGACACCAGGCTTTCTCCAAACAAAATATAAAGCCCTGAATGAATATGGTCACTAATCCTTGCCAAAATAGGGAAGATGGAAACTCTTGTTTAGAAGAAAACATAAACATTGAACTAAATAACAAAGGGCATAGTTACCTGCACACCGGAAATTGCCTTCACAACTGTTGACTTTCCATGCGCCACATGACCTATAGTGCCTGATAGAGAGCAATGTGGATTTAAGTAACTTGCTAACTAAGAGAAATTTTTAGCTCATAATTACAGAAGACGGAATAAATACATTACTGTATGTACAGACCGATATTTATGGTTGCCTGCCGTGAGATTACTTCTGGAGAGAGTGGAGTGAGTTTTGTAACATCCAATTTGCTTAAGTCTTGCTCCATCAAACCCTTCCGAGACATTTTGGCTTGTTCCTAAATGATCCTTGCTCAAAGAATGGGAGGACTACAAAAACAGTCAACTTCATGAGAGGTGAGACAAACAAACTGCCAATGCATCAAAGAAAGTGGAATGATGATTCACAGTCTACAATGTTAAAAGAACATGCATTCACACAGATACCATTCAACCAAATAAGCAAAGTACACTGAGTTATGGTACAAACTGACACCTCCAAAAAATTGAAGCTATTGAAAGGTGGTTTTGGAAACCATTAACTTGGTTTCGGTGGCAGGACTAAGCAACAGCGAAAGCCCACCAATTATACTCATTGAAGCTCAATAGACAATGCAACATGTAAAAAATGAAAGAGAACGAAAGATATTGGGGAGCATAAGCTTTCCTGCTTCACCTTCTTGATCACGCTAGAAATTTGGAATCAGCAGTTCAACACATTTGAGATCGAATAGATAACATTAATCAAACATATTAATATTATATCATCTTTGTTGAGCATATTACAGACCCTACTGTCATATACAAGACAAAATCTCACATGGATGTTAACTGGAAAAGTGGATTTGAAGCAAGAAGAGCCTCAGAAATAAAACAATAGGGAACCAAATATGTGATGAAGGTTTCATAGATTCATCAATCAAAGCTCACAGAATTGAAGCCTTAAAAATTGTACGCCCCTCAAACAAAGGTCACTCAAAATGGGACTGCCACTTCAAAGACACAAAACACCCACAAAAAAAAAAAAAGAAAAAAACCCACCCAAATAGCAGACGAAACAAGCGCCGCGCCGCCGCTATTCAAGATTCAAGATTTAAGAACAAAACCCATCAACGAAATAGAACGCATGACCCACATCATAAGCCAAGATTCCACAATCCCCTGCTTCACATAGTCGACGTCATCTAGCTTCTAACGCCAAAGGGCACGACTACGCAATCAAGAAACGCCAATATCTCAATCCCCAACATCGAAACATCACCCCCACGATGCCCCCCGACAAAAGAGCAAAACAAGATCAAGAAAAGTACCCAGAAATCACTCAGGACAAAGAAAAAGCACGACACGAAAAGGGAACGACAATCACCGGAGCTGAGCTTCGGGAGATTAGCAGGCCAAGCCTCTGAGAGCTAAGCGAGCGAGGGTTTCTGAGTTTTGGTTTGTCCGGACAAGCGAGCAACCCGCATTTCAGAATTCTCGACGTGACGACGGTCTTTACGTGATTTCCGTCGAGCCTCAGGGTTATAATTGTCAAATCCTTCGCGTTCTTTTTCTGGTCCGGATCGGCCCAAAAGCACATGCCCGGGTTACGTAGATTCCGGCCCATTCCCCCCCTTCAGGTGCCTTCTTATTCTTTTTTTTTTTTTGTTGGTAAATGTAAGAATATATAAATAGCTTTAACCAACTATACAAAAAAATCGGCGTCAACAAATTTCACTCATAGTGACAGGTTAAAATGAATGAAAGGAGCCGATGTAAAAAGAGAACACCCGAAAAGAACGGGAAGCCCAAAAACTTAACTAAAGAGACCAAAGTAAGAAACAAACAAAAGGCCAGACGGCACTAAACAAGAAAGTCAAAGATGGAAGAGTTAAGTCCCCAACATTGCTAGAGCCTCCTATTCCTAGGGTTATCCACCATATTACTAAAGGTAAGCGCCTTGTCCTTAACCACTTTGATGAGATGATTCTTCAAAGCCGACAACTCCCCCGAAAGATAATGCTATTGCGCTTCTTCTAAATCAAGTGGCACATGGCACCAAAAGAAAACTGGGCTAAGCAATGGAAAAAATCCTTGCCAGGAAGGAACTTTAGGGCCCATATTCTCCACAGAAGATTACATCTCGCAGCCCAAAAATATGCAAGACTAGCCGAGATGTGGCAATCAAAGAACAGGTGATCAATAGAATCTGATCTGACTTTACATAAAGCACATAGCCCACTATTTATTCTATAGGAAAGAAGGAGAACCTAGGTGGGTAGGTGATTCTAAATAATAAGCCAAAGAATGAATTAGAATCTTGGAGCAATCGAATCATTCCAAATGAGTGAAGCCCAAGGGACGCGATCCTTCTTCCTCCTAATGATATCCCACGCTAAGGCTACAGTGAAAGCACGCGATCCTTCTTACTCTTTTTTTTTTTTTTTTCACGAAAAATCACATACTAATATATTTGTGATAAATTTACCTTTTATTAATTTTCGTGATATTTTACTAGCAAATTACTGAGTTTAATAATTTATGACCATTGACCAATTTAAAGTTTTACCCTCAATTTGTTGTAGGTGTATTAGTTTTGTGATTTTTCATGGTACTAATTAAATTTAATGGAAACTAACCATGATAAATTTGTCACAAGTTCAGTGGTCAAAATAGTAGTTCTGAATAAATTTGTTACATATATGCCAGTTTTTGGTTTTTCATTGTAATAATCCTTTTTTAATAGGGACTTCTCATTAAAAGGGCTATAATTGTATATTTAGTATCTTTTTTATATGCAAGATGCATAGAAAGCTTATTTTTGCTGAAAATAAATGATTCTAGCTTTTTTTTTTGGCCCAATAATTGCCAAAAATGCTAATATACATATTCACACTCATTTTCGTTGAATTCTCGACGGACGACAATCTTTACGTGATTTCCGTCGAGCCTCAAGGTTAAAATTGTCAAATCATTCGTGTTCTTTTTAGGATCGGCCCATAAGCACATGCCCGGGTTACGTAGAGTCCGGCCTATTCCCCCCCCTCTTTAAAGTACCTTCTTATTCTTTTTATTTTCATTCCACAAAAAACATCATGCTTATATATTTGTGATTAATTTATTCTTAGTTAATTTGTGTGATATTTTATTATCAAATTGATGAGTTGAATAACACGTGATCATTTACAGTTGTACCAATTTGGGATTTTACCCTATATTTCTTGTAGGTGTATTAATTTTGTGATTTTTGTGATACTAATTAAATTTAATGGAAATTAATATATGGTAAATTTGTCACAAATTTAGTGGTCAAAATAGTAGTTTTGGATAAATTTGCCACATATATGCCAGTTTTTGGTTTTTCATTGTATTAATCCTTTTTTTAACAATTATTTCTCATTAAAAGGGCTAAAATTGTATATCTAGTATTTTTTTTATATGCGAGATGCATCAAAAGCATTTATTTTTGCTGAAAAGAAATGAGTCTAGGTTTTTTTTGGGGCCAATGAATTGCTAAAAATGCTAATATGCATATTTTCACTTATTTTCGTTGAATAGAAAATTTCGAAATTTTTCTCTTAACGCGGGTGTGGCCAGGCAACTGACAATCCAAACTTGGTCAAGCTAAGCAGGAAACTGTCATGCAATGTAGTCCCAAGTCACGGCCCAGAAAGTACAATGTAGGCTCAATCCCAGCCTGGCCATCTTACACGATAAATAACTTATTGACAATCAATTAACTTGTACTAAACTCTTTAAACGGATGAATTGAGTTGAAAATGATTAGCTTGCATTACTCCATTTAACCATCTCAACTCATTTCTATGCAATACAAATTTAGCAATATATACTGAACCTAACACATACGTAACGCACCAAATTTAACCTAGTCTAGGAAAATTTTTACACAAATTGAGATGATAGCACAAAATGAGTGAGCATGAAACCAAGTGAGAGCAAGAGAGAATTATAGAAGTGAGTTGAAACTGTCACAAAATAAGTTGTGAACCCATTAACACCTATATTTCTTTTTGTTTAACCCTTCTAAACCAATTCATTTAATGTAACTAATGTACAACAACTCTGCCCATGCAATATGGGTTTAAAAAAAGGTTTGTAGCCCATTCTAATAGATCTAACTCATACTAAAAATATATTACCACCATATCACAAACTCTTTAAGCTTTTTTATAAGCTCATTTGCATCAAAAGAGCGCTTCTGAAATAACTTGCATGGTTAATGAAGTGCTTCTATCTTTACAATAAATGAGAAAATTTTTTTTAAGTTTAAATAATCGGAACTTTTAATTAGTGAACAATAAGTAGGGGGAAAACAAGATTTCAAGGTAGAACCTAGGATCTGAGAATTGGATCAATAGGAACCTGTTTGGTTCTAAACTTTAGAGTATGTAAGGAAGATTTCAAGTTCCAAAAATTAAAAACATATTTCGACAAGTAGGTTCCAAATTTTAGATAGGTGAAATCTAGAACTTGGAATGAGTTTTTGAGTATTTCTCTGTCTCTATCTTTGCAATATCCTCCGCTATTCTATAGCGTTTGATGATGAATGTGTAATTTAAAAGCATTAGTCTGATCTTTCATTTTATAATTGCAAGTTTAAATATAAGTTGTGATCAGTAAATTGTAGAAACAAGTCATACTTATTAAATGTAATGATTCATTATAATTGTTCGATTAATAATACAAATAAAACCTAGGTAGACCCTAGAACTTATGATATGGGTAGGGTTCGAGATTCTAAGGTATGTAAGTTAGATTATAGGTTCCAAAAAATGAGAAACCTATTCCTATAGGTAAGTTTTAAATGGAAGTTGAACGGAACCCGGAACGGTTCATCTCTACGAATGATGGAAAAATATTAAAATAGTCATAAACCTATTACAATTTTCTCAATTCAATTCTAAATCTTTTTTTTCCAATTTCAATTTTATACTTTTTGGATTTATGTCAATTTAGCCCATCCGGTAGAACTTAGCAAGCTGACGCCGACATGGATGTTGGTCAGCGCCAACCATTCGACCAACGTTGACGTGACAATTTCTTTAAATATATTTTTATTTTCTAGTATCTTTTCCTTTTCCTTTTTCCTTTCCTTCTTCCTTTGGCAGGTTTGGCGGTCGGCCAAAGGCTAGGGTTAGCGAGGTTGACCTCACTGGCCACTAGGGAGGCTCATTTTCATTGGTATTGGCAAAGATGAGGGTGACACCTTGCCAACGAACCTCACCCACAGCCATGGCAAGGCTCGCCCTTAGCCTTAGCCCAATGACGGTGAGGGTGACACCTCACCAGGAGTGGTTGAGGCTCACCCTCCTCGGCCCTAGCCTCTTGCCAGAGGAAGAAGAAAAGGAAAAATAAAAAAGAAAGAAAAAGTAAGGAAAAAAATAAACAACATTAAAATTTTGCCATGTTAGCGTTGGGAAAAATGTTTAGGAATGAATTGGAAAAATTATAATAGATTTATGATTATTTTGGCAATTTTCCTCTACGAGTGAGGTCCTTGACACAAGAGATACTTTTTGAAGCATATGGCTATGTTCACAAGCTTGATTTGTGGTTGTCTACTTGATTAGGTGTTGAAGAGTAGAAGAAAAAAAAGATGTTTTTGAAAGCATTTGTTTCACGAAAAATTGATATTTTGAAAACTACTTTAAAAAAAATTAAAAAAATGATTGTTTATATCCCTTAAAGAAAAAAATTAACAAAAAACCTTTTCCTCTAGTTAATAATGAAAATAGGCCAATTCTTTTGAAAAAACAAATTTTAGTCTGAGTTCATTGCGGTATTAATTTCATCTCGTAAAAATACATCAATTTTAAGTTCAATCTCAATTTTGCCTAAACTTTCTTATCTTCTAAAAAAGCAACAACTTCAACTTCCGTCCCAATTCTCACTTGAATCTGGCCCCATTAAGTTTCAGTGGGATATTTGTCCAAGTACACATGTGGAGTGTTAAATCTATTTCTAGAAAAATATGTTTTTTCTTTTTATGCTTTAGAAATCAACATGTAATTTATCCTAATATTGCTTTTTTATAACGTGCGAAAGAAAACAAACAAAAATTACTCTAGGAAGACTTAATATTATTTTTTGATTAATTTAGAAACAGTTGCACAAAGTACTCAAAGTGTATAGAGATTGTGCCCGTGACAGACAAAAGTGGTCCAGGTCGCATGATGATAGGGGGTCCACGGGAGACTTCCAGCTTAGATCCATGGCGTGCTGGTGATTAGATCGCATGTGTTGCATGTTGGTACAGATTATTGGACAAAATCACAATTCTTGATTTGACCCGTGATTTGATCGATGCACGCACCTACCACTTGAATCAGAAAATTGAATCATCCTTTATTAGGAATCTGAAATGAGACTTTAAAAATTTTTTCCAAATAAAGTAGTTGATTTTTAAAAATAGCAAAGTGTATTTCTCAATTTCTTTTGCCTGCAATTTTTACATCAGGGATTATGCTGATTTTTTAAAACGAAGGTTATTTACAATTCGAACATAAATTGTGGACGTAGGGGCAGTATTCTCTATAGACTCAGCCACATATGTTAGTGTACTTAGAATGTTTTGTCATCCTCAAAACACCGCCAAATAACGTAAGCTCGTACAACTAAGTGGGTTATTGGACTAGACCCACCAAAGACCTAAGACTCCGAGCTATTCGTACTAGCGTCGCGTGCTGCCAAGCTAATGATTGGTTGGATTTAATTATGAAAAAAAGTTATCAAAAACCCCATATTTTACCCGGACATATTTATCATAAATTATTTTTTATGACATCACAAATTCTGAACTTTACGCATTGTGACGCATTTATTCCAATTTTTTTATACGACACAAAAAATCCCAAACTTTTAGTTGTGTGACACACTTATCTCAATTTTTTTTTTTGATGACACCAAAAACCCTAAACTTTTTTTTGTGGTTAAATGTGTCATGCAAAAATAAGTTTGTGATTTTTTGGTACTTTTTTTTAATGGTTTTTGGTGTTACAAAAAACAAGTTTGGGATAAATGTATTATGCTATATGAGTTTGAGATTTCTGTGTTATAAAAAAATTTGGGATAAATATATTATGATAGGCAAAGTTTGGGGTTTTTGGTAACTTTTATCCTTTAATTATTCCAATATCTAATCGCACCTAATTTGGTCTTTTTGAGAAGTATTGAGCAAGGATATATTTAATTGGTGAGGCAAATGAAGTATAGAAAGATTTAAACTCATAACTTCTGACTTTGATATTATGTAAGATTTTGTGCAACAATTGCTAATTGTCTTAAAAGTTTAAATTGCTAGATAAAAGTATGGTTTAATAACTATCATTTGAACAATTATTATTTCTTATTTTGTAATACCTACAATAGAAGATAAAATGAAGTATGTATAATTATTTCAACAATTCTTATGTGTCATCTAGTCTTTTACATTAAAGCAACTCATAAGACTTTTTAGCTCAAGTTTGTATTATTAACATCTGACTTTTTTCCTTTGTTTCTTTTTTATGTTGAGAACATGAGGATTTTCGGGTTTGATACCACATTTAAAAGTTGATTTTATTTTATTTAATACTAAAATGATTTAACTTTCAGTAATACCGTATGTATCCCAGTAATCTAACATATATACAAGTCGACAGTTGGGTATCATAGAAGATCATGTCAAAGATAAATTATTATTTGGGCCCCAGATGGGCCACAAATGGGCACCGCACGACTGGATACGCAAAAGCGGTTTTCTTTTATTGCCTGAATGGAGAGGAAAAGGAAAACGGAGGAGAAACAAAACTTAAAGGAAAAGGTCAGACCCGAACCGACCATTTTATACGTGATGCAAATTTAGCGATATGTACCCGACTTGATCCGGACTCAGTCCAAGCTTCAATACTTAGCATTTTTCTTCCTTAGATTCTTGCTTATGAAGAATGATTGATTCCATGGACCGGCTTGGCAAGCCGGTGATGTGACACGCCCAATAGTTTATCACATCAGTTTCATTAATAGTGTTAGTACATTGCCAAGAAGACGGGGGTAATTACACAAACAGTTTTGAATTTCGGCTCAACATATAATGTTGTCTCATTACTTTTAATTTGTTCAATATGATATCTAAATTTTAGCTCAATGTGTAATGTTTTCCTTGAATTTTTAATTTGTTCAATCTGAGTTTCTAAATTTTTGGTAAATTTTAATCTTACATGAGACATGCCGTGAAGAAACAAAGTGCAGGCCGGCAAAAAGGCCAATATGATAGAGCACAACAACACCATCCAAGCATGATTTTGGATCAGCAACTGCAATCATGGATGCTGCTGACATCTCATGACTGATCAGTGATCAATCTCGATCTCTTGTTTGGGATCATGGGCTTTCTAATCCTAGGGCTCAAACGCCTCTCTTTCTGAACACACTGACTTTCAGCAAGGCGCTCGATCAAATGGCCTTGAACGAAGCAACAGCACAGGGTTTCTGCTAAAGTCTTCCGAGTCATGTCCTTTTCTTGACAACCCTGCACAGGCAAAGAGCACGAGAAATGGTTTCTCATGCACATCTTCTAAAATCCAAAAAAACGACAGCCAAGGAATGATCATGACTCTGGCCTTGTGCAATGTGACAATCTAACTTGAATTTCCGTCTCGGATGCTGCATGTGGGGACCGTAGCGTTTATTTCCACGGATGTCAGGGAAAAGAAATTGTGGTTGAGAAATATCTTATGGTCCTTTTTTGCTTGTTATTTATTTATTTATTTTACATTTTAGAGGAATTTCTGTACGAAGCGAAAGTTCTCACTAGGCGCGATGCTACATTGCCAGATAATGTCGATGGAGGCAAAGGTCATCTTTGCTTGCCTCGACGAGCTTCTCGTATCTTGTGCTCGACACCGACCTTTTTTGGACACATGTTGGATCCCAACTCGAAGCATTTGAGAAATTATTGGTTGAATTTGAACAAGTGTATTCGATATTTGGCTAGCTACGAAAAATTGCCCATCACTGTTCTATCCATGTAGTACCAGGCAACAAGAATTATGCCAAAAACAATACCCAAAGAAATGAAAGAGGATATTCTGTTCAACTTGCATTTTGCCCTAGAATCACCGTGGGAAAAGTTCGCTGAAAAAAGAAATCACCTTCATTATCGTTATTCAAAAAATGAAATGAAACCTACATATATGTTCAAGGGTTCCTTGGGCGGCCCAGCTGATTACGACGAAGTTTGTCTCTGACGAGTCAACATGCAAAGTCTGCAATTCCACGTAACTGCGCACGCATGCGAAGGCATGCAAGGATTCAGAAGCGGAAAAAAGAGAGAATTAGAAAAGGAAAAGAAAAATTCACCTTCATTATTGTTATTCAAAAAATGAAGTGAAACATAAACATATGTTCGAGGGTTTCTTGGTCTGCCCAGCTAATTAGGACGAAGTTTGTCTCTGACGAGTCAACATGCAAAGTCTGCAATTCCACGTAACTACGCACGCATGCGAAGGCATGCAAGTACTCAGAAGCAGAAAAAGATCATTTTCAATCGACATTATTCTACTACTAACCCAATTCTATATCCTCAGACTAATTATAAAAAAGAAAAACAAAGGAAAAAAAGGGAAAAAGAAATAGAAGATAGTACTAGGAAATGCCCTTAGTTATGAGGACCCGATCGAGTCAACCAAGACATGCGTGATGACATCATTATATCTTAATTTCAGCGTCGAAGATTGAACCTTGTCTCGTGACTGAATCGACAGTGCATGATGAATCTTGTCTCGTGAGGAAAAAAAATCCAGCATTTTTTAAAAATATTAAAGAAAAAAAGAATGAAAAAGGTCGGGCTATGTTGAATTATTTGAAGAATTGATTGGCAATGTGGCACGAGCACTGACCAGTGCCCTTCCAGGCAATCTCTTCAAGAGGCCTACGCA
Organism: Eucalyptus grandis; assembly: GCF_016545825.1. Taxonomy (NCBI): domain Eukaryota; kingdom Viridiplantae; phylum Streptophyta; class Magnoliopsida; order Myrtales; family Myrtaceae; genus Eucalyptus; species Eucalyptus grandis. The sequence continues at coordinate 21,800,443 of NC_052613.1, forward strand.
AGAAAACATAATCAACCAGCTCACCCCACTCTTAAAGAAATTCTTCTATTATAGTACACATAAATTCTTGATTATGAGGGCAATCATTGTCGAGAATTATTTCTTGGGTCTCTTAGGTAAGTGATTGGCTATCAAAATTTGACACCGATTAGACCTTGAAAAGTAGGGCAATGAAGATAAAACAAATTGAACTGTTTTGCTGACATGACCAACATTTTCGATCGTCTTCACCAAGCCCTCTTCCGAAACCTCTTCAACGCTTTGTTAAACTTACTAGTTTGAGGTTGCATGGCACCAATCTAGCTGCACATTATTAAAAGAGAAATGACTGGGTAACACTTTATAATTTACTGTAAAAATAACCATCTCTTTTGGACCGCAAAAAAAAAAAAAAATCAAATAACACATAACTATAAAATATTATAGAGCTCACTTTTAAAAATTTGTGATTCAAAATAAACTATTAATTCTTATAATAATTCAAAAACTGTTATCTTAACAAAACCTTTATCGAGAACGTATTTGACTCCATATAATTTTGATGCAATACATTGTCTTGTCGGTAGGGTTGTGAAAAAGAAAGGAGCGCGTGAGACATCGAAAGTTTGGATCTGCCACGGTCGAACCCATCCAACCAAACTTGCTCAAACTTTTCGAGTCCTGGTTTGATTAGGCCGTCCCTCGAGCCGAATACAAGATTTTAGTTTGGCTCAATCAGAGGTGTCGAGCCCGAGGGGCACAGGTGCAAATTAGCTCTTGGACCGTCACACTTGCTATTTCTTGACATCGTTTTGTAACCAATTTTATAGACGCGCCTTCGCATTCCGATGTTACTCCAATTTGGATCGAACATTAACTCTATCTACCACTCAAGATCGATGGGACAATTCGTTTTCCCTTTTTAGGGTGTTAGTGAAGAGAATGATCTCCCTTGTAATTTTTTCCTTCCAAAGCTTTCCTTTCATCAATGGAGGCAACGGTCAGAACATTGTCGTGTAGCGGCAAGACAGAGAGGGACCGGCTTGGCCTTTGGAATTTCCCGGGAAACAGTCACGAGGGAAAGTGAGATGCAACAACAATGTTACAACACTCTCTGCAAGAAGCTCCATAACATCACTCCCCTTCCTCTCCTTCTCTCTCTCTCTCTCTCTCTCTCTCTCATCCTCCGGCTACAACCATGTCTCTCCCTTCGCCTCCGCCACCCCACGATCACGACCGGCCCGACCTCGAGTCGATCCGCGTGGTTGTTGTCTTGGTGAACAAATTCGTCCGGCAAATCCTGGCTGACGGCGCCCGTTCTTGGAACGCCATCAAGTCGGCTAGCATTTCAATGCTCCAGGCCCAGAAGCATGAGTACTTCGAGTTCTCGGAGCACTCGGTGCTGTCTAATCTCTACTGGGGCATCGACAACATTGAGGCAGCGATCTGGGCCGAGTGGCCCGGGGAGCGCGAGTCCCGGCTGAGGAGCTCGGAGGGGATGCTGCAGGTCCCGGCGTTGCTGGACGAGGGAGGCATGACGTCTGGGATAGCGAACCGGGATTTGATTGCCTTCTCGTACTTTTACCTATGTGTGGTCAAGAGCCTTCAGGGGGAAGACTGGCAGGTCGCTTTGCATTTTCTCCAGGCGCTCTCGGTGTGTCCCGAGCTTGTCAGGGATGTGTTCGCGCCGGAACTCTGCGAATTGCTCTTCCTGTCCGGGGCTGCACGGTCCAAAAGCAAGAGAATTGGCGGACATAGAAGTTCCGAGTCAGTTCGGCCTATCGACTCGAACAGAGACGAAGCTCTCGAGCCGATGAAACAGATGGCCAGGGAGTTCAAAGGTTGGTTGATGTACTATCAGGTCATGCTCTATGGTGAGACCCCTGAGTGGAATTGTGGCTCCAGAGAACTCCTGTCCCTTCAGAATAACACAGACTGTTCGTTGTAAGTTCTCTCTTTTTCTTCCTCTCTTCAAATTCAGTAGCAGATTGGGAGATTGGGGTCTTTCAATTAGTTGAAGATGCTGTGTGTCTGCAATTTGAGGATTAATTGAAACAGATATATAGTACATTCACCCAAAAAATTAGTGTTACATGTCACCCTGAACATGAAATTCTTTGTATCATCGTCTGTTTGTCAATTTCCAGTCAGAATCAGGACAGGTTTGATCAGAAGATGTGTGATTCTCGCTGATCGTCGTTAATGGGATGTTAATCTTAAACAGGGATGAGCAGTCTGCAAGCATTGAATCTTCGTTCTCAATTGGAAGTGGACACGATTGGCTACAAGACAGTGAGGTAAGCCCTGGAAAAACCTCTGTCCAGTTTCTATCTGATTCTGCTGGGTCAATGGGGATAAGAAAACCGTGTCATCGATCATTATGCAACAAACACAATGTCGGACATTAAGCACGATCTAAAGAAAATACATGTTCAGTTCTTTCTTTTAACTTCATGCTTCCGGATCAGACCTTTCTCACGTGACAAAAAATCGATGCAGTTTCAGAAAGTGCATCCACTTTATCCCGAGAAAGACTCTAGGGATAACACGATGTGCAGCAATGGTGCAGCATTTGCAAATTGTGCGGAAGACTCTAAGCATTTAAGAAAAGCACCAAAGTCTCACGACTACAATGGAGAAATAAAAGAAAACGGAAGCTCCAGATGTCTTCAGGACATGCTGGAGGAACCCCAGTCAGATTCATCAACTTCTGCAAACTCTATACAAGGCGATTCCGCTGAAGAAGGTGACACACAGGTAATTCGAAGGTTATCACAGCCATATTCAGTACCGTTATATTCTGCTAAATGGTTTTATTCATGTGACTGAAAATGAGAGAAACTCACATGGAAACTGTCATCACTGATCAGGAAGCTAATGAGGATATTGAAAGCTCAATTAGAAGGATGAGAATGGATGTGGAACTCCAAGAAATGGACACTTATTGTAGGTCAGTTTCTCACACAGCCAAGTTTTAACCTGAATTATCAGTGTTGGTTACAAAAGTCTTTTAACTATTTTTTCACGAAATATGGATGGCGTGTGTGTTGAATAGGAAGCAGCAAGGTCCATGCTGTACTTCAGAGCCTGAAGGCAAAGCAATATGCTTGGCAGGTCTTCCCCGTTCTCCCCAGCATCGATGCCGGGGGGCTGCAGAAGTGAACATCGCTAGGATCTTTGCTGAAACATTACCCGATTCCTTTGGTGACTTTAATGAATCCATCTTGGAGCTCAGAGACAGAAAGCAGAATGGTAATGCCAGTTGGAATCTTCATATGGATGAGTTGGAGACATCTGAGCAACACGATCGACAGCTTTTCAATCAAATAGCTGCTATATCGCGGAGGAATCATAGGGCTAAACGCAAGAGTCCCCGGAAGTCTCTTGCTCGGAAAGATAACAAATTGTGTGTGCAGAATAAGTTGACAGGAGAAGGTTTGTATTCAGAGAAACCTTCCCATCATGACCTGATGGGGATATTTGAGAAGGCAGTGTCGCAACTATGTTTCTCCGAAGGATTGAGGAAACTCAATGAAGAAAACATTGTTGAGATCACAGCGATATATGAGACTCTGAACAACAAGAACGGAGTTAAGCATGCAGCGCTGAAGGACGTGCTTCTGGATCAGCTGCTAAAAGCTATCTCGACTTCCAAAGAGGAAAGGGAGATTCGAATGTCGGTTTCTATCTTGACCACTATCGCTTTAACCAACCAGTCGGTTTTAGGCGACATAAGAAAGAAGGGTCTTCAATTGTGTGACTTGGCAAGTGCTCTGAAAAGAAATGTGCACGAGGCAGCGATTCTGATTTATCTGAGCAATCCATCTCCTACAGAAATCAAGACTCTGGAATTGCTGCCTAATCTTGTGGAGATAGTATGCACTTGGAGCAGTTATAAGCTCAAGCGGACATCCGTCTTGTTGACGCCTCCAATCGCATCACTGATGATCATTGAAATATTGGTCACCGCATTTGACAATGCCACCAACAGCGCACACCTTGCAGCACTCAACTCTCCCAAAGTCCTTCATGGGCTACTAGATGTGGCGAGAGACTCAGGTGCTGAAGAATCCATCTCTCTGGCTAGAATCATTGTGAAGTGCATGCAGTTTGATGGGCAATGCAGAGTTTACGTCTCCCAATCTACACCTATTTCTCCATTTATTAGCCTTCTTCAAAACAACAAGAGGCATGCCAAGTTCATCGCATTGGAATTCTTCCATGAAATCCTTTGCATGCCAAGGTATGAATGAAACATATTGATTGTACCAAACCAAGGAAACTGCATAAATGGCAGTGTCAATAATGAAAATTTCAGGTCAATTTCCAGTAAGAAAAATATTAAATGATAAAAACTCTTGCTATCCAATGTTTTGGAAACCATACAAGAGATCGAACCGGTCAAGTACCCTACAAGAAGCTGCACCCAAACCCCATTCAACTGTACCAGAAAGTTCGATAATCACATTCTTCCTTCTGGCAGGTCAGCAGCTAACAGTCTACTGCAACGGATAAGGAATGAAGGAGGTGCTGACATCATGAACATGCTAATGCTCTGTGTCCAAAACTTGCAGTCTCATCATCAGCTCTTTGCTGTGAATTTGTTGCTTCAATTGGACACATTGGTAGAGTTTCGATCTTGTAGTCGATAAGTCTGCACGGCATTTCTCAAGGAACTACGTCAGCCCAACATTTTCTTCCTTTAGATAATTGATCAAACATAATTACTGATCATGCAGCTAACATAAATATCAGGGCACTGGCTCTCTGATGAAGCTTTTGGTGTGATGAACTTGTGCAGGAGAACCAATCTGGCAGTAGCATGTTCGTTGAAGTGGCCATGAAGGTCCTCCTTGAGTCGCTGACACCCAATGAAGACCTTAAGATGCATCAACTATCGGCATTCATCGTAGCGAACCTCGGAGGAACTTATTCTTGGACTGGGGAACCATACACAGTGGCTTGGTTGGTAAGAAAGGCTGGGTTGACCTCGGTGCGCCACCGAAATATGATCAAGGAGTTCGATTGGGAAGATCAAAGCCTACTGGTATAGCAAAATAAAATTTTCTTAACATTCTGTCATTTCCAAGCCATTCCAATTGTTATGTTGTATTTTCATTCTCACTATTGCAATGCAGGATTCAGAAACTGACTCATGGTGTGGCAAAATTGCGAGAAACATAATCAAGATCGGGAATCCTGTCTTCCAAGCTCTCGAAATGGGCTTGAAGAGCAAGACGAAGAGGGTGTCTCGAGACTGTCTTACCGCGATTGCGTGGCTTGGGTGCGAAATTGCCAAGAGTGCAAATACTCAGAGATACTCCGCGTGCGAGATCTTGCTGGGTGGGCTAGAGCAATTCCTGCATCCTGGGGTGGACCTTGAAGAGAGGCTTCTAGCTTGCTTATCCATATACAACTATGCCTCCGGTAAAGGTAATAGGGAACCACACATTGTGGTTTATAATCTATTTCTGATGTGATTCAACCGATTCATAATTTGTCTTATTTCATAATTCTGATTGTAGTCCTCGAACTCTCTATCCCCTGCTGCATGAAAAACATGTGCCGAGCTTGTACAAGACATGAACTCAAGAGTGCAATTTAGTACTCCTGCACTTAAATGAATTATCATGCAGGAATGCAGAAACTCATCCATTTCTCGGAAGGGGTGCGGGAATCGCTGAGGCGCTTTTCAAACATCACTTGGATGGCAGAGGAACTGCATAGAGTAGCTGATTTCTATCTACCAAACAAATCGGTCAGTAGCTTATCATATCATACTCCAAAACAATTCGAATACATCGCATCTACTTGGTTCTCTAAAATAGCCGTTATGCTGTTGAAGCAGCGCATATCCTGTGTTCACACACAAATTCTTGAGGCTGGTCATAGCAGTAGTGGAGCTGTAAATGCTCTAATTTACTACAAGGGACTTCTCTGCAGTGGACATTCAGACGGGTCGATAAAGGTTATCTTTTTGCCCTTGAAACACAGTACCAGCAGTGTCAGTCCTTTGCAAACATGTTATTTCATAAGAATTATCCCAAAGTTGTCGAAACCTCATACTGTCAATAAATAAAGCATGGTGGGAATTTCATGAACCAAGGTCCTCAAAAATTTAAACTGAATAAGACATTTCAGTAATGAGAAACTAATTAAGGCAGGTCACTGCATACAATAGATGTGGGACGTCAAGGGGCAATTCGCGACACTTGCGTGGGACAAGAAGGAGCACAAGAAGGAAGTCACCTGTTTTTCGCTCCTCGAGCAAGGGGAAAGCCTTTTGAGTGGATCTGCTGACAAGACGATCAGGGTATAACGCAATGAGTCTTCTCAATATAATACCGACCTCTTTCATCCCATGTACAAAATCTATGTCAGTTTCAGTCACTCAAAACCTATCTCATGTTGGCAGGTCTGGAAAATGGTCCAAAGGAAACTGGAATGCTTGGAAGTGATATCCTTAAAGGACCGCATTCGGAAAATAGACACGCTCGGGGATGCAATTGTCGCAATCATACTGGGCCATGGGATTAAGGTGCCATTCAATCTTTCATCATATATATATATATAACCACAGAGCGAAGCCATTTAGCAGAAGGCACACATTGAAGCATTTGCTGCTTTAGGGAGGACCGTATTTAATGCAATAACTTATTTTCCAGGTTATTGATGCATCAAGAACAGTCAAAGATTTTTGCAAGAGTAAAAATGTAAAGTCCATATGTGTAATTCAGGGAAAGATATATGCCGGCTGCAAGGACTCAAGTGTACAGGTCAGTTTCCCTGGATCTGGGCATAATTTTGAAACAACTCCTAGTGATAAAACTGTGCTAATTGATGTCGTTTGTGTTGTACTCTCAGGAAATAATTCTAGCGAACAACAGAGAGCGAGAGATCAAAGCACCGTCAAAGAGCTGGATGATGCAAAAGCGGCCCATAAACTCAATTGTCAGCTACAAAGACTGGATGTACACTGCGAGTATGGTGGTCCATGGGTCCAATGTAAAGGTGAGGACATAAGTGCGATTTGTGTGTTTGTGCTCGAAAAACCTTGGAATGACTAGAGAAAAACTGTGCCAGGAATGGAGAAGAAACTGTGAAGCCGAGATGAGAATAGCAGTGCAGAAAGGAGCAAATGTGCTCGCCATGGGAGTGGTTGAAGACTTCGTTTATCTTAATTGCAGCTCATCAGCCAGTACCCTCCAGGTTTCCAATCTTCCTCCATTAAAAGTAAAATAGGGAAGGAGTAATACCAATTCATGCGAGAATAAATGCAATGACCACATGCACTATCTAGCAAGTTCCCTATATTTCATAATTAAAATTAAGCACATCACAAGTACAAACTTTCACTGATTGAATAAACTGTGAGACTGGTACAAATGAATGTGTCATCGCATATTCTCTGCTCCCTGCTTTCTGTTTAAGATTGACTGATTAGGCAAACTAATGAAAACAGATATGGTTGAGAGGGACAGCGCAGAAAGTGGGGAGGATTTCGGCTGGGGGGAAGATAACAAGCCTTTTGACTGCGAATGACATCGTCATCTGCGGTACAGAGGCGGGGCTTATTAAGGTCAGTGTGCACTGAATTCTTCTTCATGACTACAATCGGAGTTCAAACATTCTAGTTCATGGTATGGTACGTCGACTGATGTGAGACACACGAACAGGGATGGATACCTTTGTGATTGCTGCAGGAATTTGGCTGGCGTTGTCCTTTTTTTGGTATAGTGCCTGGCAGAGGGTCACCGGCAACAGTAAATGATTGTTTGCGCGGCGGATTATCTTCGTGGTGTAAAAAGCAATGTGTACAAAGTCAAAAGGAGGAAAGTACATACCATACGGATAGATTACCATTAGTAGTTTTGTGTACCTTTAAAAGAAATTCATAGTGATGATGATGAGCTCTATGATGCCAAGGTGGTCCCTTTTTTTTCTTTCTTTGATTCAGTTGAGCAACTAAGGAGATCATGTTCTGCAAGAAATGTTTATTCAATATATTAATATGCTTGAGCAGGGAGGTAAATTATGTTTTGTTAGCTTTTTTGACTGTATTTAAAGACTTATTTTTGGTTAACATATCATATACAATACGGGAAATAATTCTGGAGCTTTTAGGAGTTGGATGGCCTTTCCAATGTTTGGTTCTGAGTTGCAGAGGGTGTACTATGGCTTAGAATTACCGTTGGTTGTTTACAAATTTTGCATTGGTCAATCATTCATAAGGATAAACAACCCAAAGATGTTTGTAATTGAAGTAGTTCATATTAGCCACAGCTTAATCAATCTCCATATATTTACTCATTCAACATCTTGCAAAATGAGTCATTACTTGAACGAAAACACATTCTCTTTTGTGATTCAAGATGTGACATGAAGTTGAGAATTGGAAAAGAAAATGGCAAAATGTTAGGTTGATAAAATAAACAGAAGAAGAAAGTGGCAAAATGTGCTTACCCCATACTTAGCATGATTAAGAGGCCATAGTGATGAGAGCTAATCCTGCACCAACTTCCTCGTACACACTAGTCAATTAATTGTGATGAATTGACTTCCTAAATGGATTGTGATGTAGTAGATTCTAAATTAGTAATAAGTTGAATGTTGTTGGTGTTTAATGAGTTCAAACAATTTCTCTCATTACTTTTAAAGGAGAAGCTTGCACAAGTAAGAAAAGACGCTCTATCAATTGCCATTTTTTCTATGCATGTGTTGTATTATTATGGGGGTTATATTTAATGTAAAAGCTAGCCAGAAGTTTTTAAGAGTCTTCCATAGTATCTTATTTCTAAGTTTGTATTTAATTGCTTTATCCCAATCCTCTTCTGTCTTGTAAAATTGGGAAACTCATGTTGCGTGGAAATGTAAAGAAGCTTAATTCATTTCGTGTGTTCTTTCACATCCCGTGCAAGAGCGCATACTAGAAATTTTCATTTAGTGAATACATATCTAGATGAAGATGTTTAAATGTTCCATCAAAGGAAATTTATTACTTAAAACTGTTTGTGCTAGAGCCTTGTTTGTCGGACACATTTTCACTAAGCCATGAACCATCATTTTTTTGAAGATGTTTGCGTTCTTTCACTAGCTTCCACTCACTGGGAAGAGCACCAGTAGTGGTCAAAGTATGAAAATTTGAGTAATTTATTAACATTGACACATAAATACAAAAAGTTAAATGCACGATCTTAGTGATGGAAGCTCTAGTAGAAACAAAATGTTTGAGGATTATCAACAAACATGTCGAATCATTCCATGCTCAGGAATTGGAAGAAGTATTACATGGATGTTATAGTATTATATAATTGTTGCTATTCTAAACCAAAAAAAAAAAAAAAACTGTTGTTATCAACAATGTTCATCTAATTGATAACATAGATGGTAGCAAATAGAGGACTCGAGAATTAAGGGAGTGAGGGAAATCCTAGGTGTATATGAGGTGCGTTAGGAATTTATGAGGAGTATGATCATCATTACAAAATCTAGAAAAATTTTGAGAGCCAAGATGTACATGAATCGTACACTATTCCATGACAAAGTGTCAAACTTTTATTTCTTGAAGTATCCGATCAAGCGAGTGCCTCTAACTCAATCGGTCACTTGTGTTTTGCCTCTCATGTAATGCAACAGCTCTAATCCCTTAGAAGCTAAGCAATTCTACTGAATTGATGGGCTTGTGAGAAACTTATTGTGGAGATTAATTGAAAAAGAACATGACACAACAGCTGAAAAATAGATGGGGCATAAACTCTAAGAAAGCAAAATTTTGTACTAGCTCTGCCTGATCTTGGTCAAAATGGCAATTCATCAAACAACCTTTGAAAACTTGGTGTCGGTTTGCTTAATGCCAAAAACGTCACTAAAACTAAATTGTAGGTCTTTCTGCATTGCCTTCAGTTCAACTTGTTGTGCCATTTTGAAATCTAGAAATGCACATTAGTTTCTTTGAAAACCTAAGTACCTCCACCACATCACACAAACGGCCTTGACTCTATCAATTGAAAAATTTCTTAATCCATGCAACCAGTAGCCTCAAATAGTCGCAACTTATATCGTTTCAAATGAAATGTCCTCAAGAAGGATGATTTGAGACTAAATTGATTATTGGAGAGAACTACCGAACAAGCCAATCAAGAATGCAAGAGTCATGTTCAATTTCTCTCTTGATACAAAAGTGCAAAATTGAAATGGTTTTTAGCCAAAATCTTGAATCCATTTGGTTCTATGGCCTATTTTGGTTTCCAATCTATCACACTAGAATGAACAAGAGAGATGACTAAAATTTTAACTTCATCATGCCATACGGCAAAAAGCTCACAATAAACTCCTAATGTATCAGCAACTACATCAATCCAAGTCTATTATCTTGGGTCATCTAGTAGGTTTAGCGTGCGTTGATTCATAAGTCTTGAGCTTTGCATTGTATTTGGACACCATTAGACCATTGTACCTACAAAGGAACAAAAATAAATAGCATTTTCAATTGTAAAATTAAAAAAAAAAAAAAAACTACTAATGACTTCACCTATAAAGAGAAATGGGTAGGGTAAACATACCCATATTGACAAATTACCTTGAGAGTAGTCAACCCTCCAATAAATTCATTCCAAAGACAAGCAACTGAAATCATTAAGAAACATTGTATTAAGAGGGCAGAGCGAACACCGTATAAATTGCATATATTAGAGATCAAGCCTTGTCTAAAACTAATGCACAACGTGATCATTTTGATAGGTTAATGAAGGACGGAACAAGAGGATTGACACAATTAAAACATGAAACTTCACTGTGAGATAAGGGAAAATTGAGCGCATCTACTTTTAGTGGATAAGTACTCTGTGGCTGATATGAACTACTTCAATTACAAACATCTTTGGGTTGTTTACCCTTTTGAATGATTGACTAATGCAAAATTTGTAAACAACCAACGATAATTCTAAGCCATAGTACACCATTTGCAACTCAGAACCAAACATTGAAAAGGCCATCCAACTCCCAAAGGCTTTAGAATTGTATTTCGTATTGTATATTACTAGTCCCCATATATATGATATGTTAACCAAAAAATAAGTCTTCAAATGCAACCAAAGAAGCTAACAAAACATAATTTACCTCGCTACTCAAGCATATTAATATATTGAATAAACATTTTATAAAATATTTATATATGAGAACATAGTAGTAAATGGTACACCAGCAAAAGATTTTGATCCAAGCTAAGTCTAATAAACTTTACCAATCTTCATTGTGCAAAAAAAGGTCTACCAATTGTGCAAACTGAGGGCTATTAATAGTCATTAAAAACAAAAACAAAAAGGCTCTGTAGGAAGACCACCTTCACATTAAAATCCTTCTCATAAAGAAGAAAAAGTTCCAAAAATCACGATATTTGCAAATAAAAGCCTTTTCTTGTCTCCAGATTATTTCAACTATAAGGAAGAGCCCTTGGAAGATTTTTGTGCAGAATTTGGGTAAAGAAGTGAAGAGAACAAAGAAAATTTGACATAAAAAACTGACCCGACAGAGCCAAAAAAAGAAGAAGAAAAACAGCAAGACAGACAACAATTAACACAAATATTGGGGTTGTGCTCCTTTCTTGCAAGATTGCTCTTCTTCTTCACCAACCCCTTCCAAATCAAGAATTTCAAAATGGAATTTCGGGGAAAGTCATCACACAGATCACATTTAGGGCTTAGATTTCAAAAACTGAAAACCTAGAATCTCGGAATCAACAAGTTACAGTGAAATCGACAGTGAAGATATAAACCTAGCTTAGACGAGTAAGGAGGAGAGTGGCTTGGTCATAGTGGCCGCCTCCATTGTTGACGCCGCTTGATTTGTCACTGAGGCTCTTGCAGGACGAGTGTCGCACATACTCACGTTTGACAAAGAACTCCAACTTGTGAGGCACCAAATCGTGATCTACGTATGGATTTAGGGCTTAGGGTTCATACAAGGGAAGGCTAATTCGGGATGGGGAAGAAGGGACCGAAGGAAAATGCAAGGGGAAGGGTTCAACGGAAGGAAACGTTTTGGAAAGTGAAAATAGGAGAGAAGAGACGCCGTCATTTTGGATAAGTAAATAGTATCCAAAACTATGTCGTTTTGCTGACATGGACAATTTTCCTTGCCCTAATTGCCACGTAGGAGAGAGAAATGATTAAAATAAGCCACGTTAGCATTTTTCATTGGTATAAATTGATGGTATTAACAAAATGACTCAATTGAATTAACTTGACAAGTTTTAGGACTTGATTGCACTTTTTGCAAGATTTAGGTTTCAATTACACTTTCTTGATAAGTTTTAAGACTTCTATTAAACATATCCCTTCATTTAATATCACAATACACAGTGCATATTCCTTTCCCAACTGGCGCTTCTTTTTTAACATGTGACTTCCCTTTGCTCACTCAAGTACACTTATGGTCGCAAGGGGTGCAAGATCCATATTCGTGTGCATACAAAGTTTAACATAAAAAAATATTAGTTGAAAATGAAAAAAAATGACAATATTTATATTGAATTAGAGATTTTTTCTAGATTTAGAATTTTTTTAAGGCACAAAAGATGTTGAAAATTTTAGTATAATTCGAACGTGTAGTAAAATCAAGATTGAATTGAAGAATGATATTGTATTTTGAATGAAGTAATGGAAAGTTTAGGATTGTAGGTCATTGTTATTTTCAATCCTAAAGTCTAGTTAGGGCATGCATGATGAGGATCTCGCTCCCTCCAGAAGGTTGTGAGTTGTGACATAGGTCCTAAATGAGTATATTCCGCTTGTCGCACGTGGTGTTGTGGATTACTGTGGGCCATGTTGGCCACTTGATTTGTCAAGTTATGCTTGTGATGGTTAGTGCGGTGCCTAAGTGCTCCCAAAATCGTTTTTTCTTTTTTCCGTCAACTTATAATTAGTAGGGATGATCGGTTTTAGGGTGGGTAGATTTCAGAGTTGGAACGCAGAACTTATTCAGTTATAACGGATTCCTAGTTTTTGGACCCTAGAACCTTCCTTGTTTGCCTAGAATTGATTCCATGAACCTACCTTGTTTTTCCGATTCGGTTCCAAGGTTTACTCGAGAATTTTTTTTTTTGGTTCTTTTTTTAACAGCCAAATTATATGAGGTTATGAACAATAAAACGATTCAAACTAAAAAGTGATCAACAAAAATCCCTATCCGCCAAAACAATAATCCATGAAATGAACATGTAATCACATACAATTATGAATGATAAAAAGTACAAACACATAACATAGAACATAAATTATAAAACTCAATTCCCCATTCATCCATAAAAATTTAGGGGAAGAGAAAAAATTGACAAGGAATTCCAAAGAAAGACAAAGAACGAATGAGTGCTAAGGTTAAAATCTAGGAGAAAATGAAATTAGGATTTTAGCTATTAAGCTTATAGAACTGGTTTCGAAAATCGGTTCCAAAACAGGACAGTCTAGTCGAGTTTTTGAGTGAGTATTCACTCAAAACATGTTCCCAAACCTATTTTTCGGACAGTCGGTTCTGGTTGACCCCTAATTAGTCAGACGGTTACCAAACGTTGGGTCATGGACCCAGGCCATGCCATTCCTCGGCCCGGCCCGGCACGGCCCGTTTGGCATGCACACCGTCTCGGCCGAATTCACGCTAGTCCGGTCACGTCTCGTCGCGCGCGCATCTCCTCTCTCTCTCTCTCTCTCTCTCTTCTCTCTCGACACGGCACGCATCGACGCAGCAAGAGCGAGCGAGCAGCGGAGGACGCAACAATGGCGGACGCCAAGGGCAGTTGGGACTCCATGAGGGAATGGATCGTCGAGCACAAGCTCCGCGCCGTCGGTAAACTCCCTGAGGGAATGAATCTGGAGCTGTTTCCTTGCGCCGGTGCCGGATTCGTTTTCGCTCTCTTCTGTTTTTCCGATTTCTTCTTTTTTTTTTTTTTTTTTGATGAATTCTTCTTGGTGGGTGGGATTCGAAGGTTCGCTGTGGCTGAGCGGGATCGCGGGCTCGATCGCCTACAACTGGTCGCAGCCCAACATGAAGACCAGTGTCAAGATCATTCACGCCAGGTACATACCCTTATCTTTTATAACGTTTTGTTGGTCTGGATACGGATTTCGGAACCCATTTCCCCTGTAATTTTTAGCTTCTTGCTGATTGGATTTCTCATCTCTGGTTGGAGAAATTTGTGCCCTTTGTTCATTTTTGGTAGGAATTCTAGGTAGGGCTTGAGAATATTACTTTGGCTTTTGCGAGAATTGAATGCGTAGATGTTGAAATAGGGGAGAAACGCGGTTTGGGTTGCTGAGTTTCCGGAATGTGCTGAAGTGATCCGATTCTTATTGCTGGCCCATGTACCTGGGGGAGTTCTCTCTGAGCTCGCTCTTCGTGTGTGGAATGGAGGTGTAGGGCTTCTTTCGAGGTTGTCGACCTTGATTACTTATCTTATGCCCTGTTCTGGAAGTACCACGTCCACAATCACAATGTGCCCGCGATTTGCACTAGGGTTTTCTTGCCTTTTTCTTACCTTGGTTGGTGATATTTTTTCTGGGATTTATTTATGGTCTTAAGAGAATGATTGGCAGTGCACAATGAGTGTCAAACTTTGAGTCAATTCTTCATAGTTTCCTTTGTGAAGAGGACAGTGAGTTAGGTAGGTTGTGATGGGTTCATTAATTTGTCTGTAGAATCCTCAAGGCATCGAATCATGTCCTTTAATTTCTCATTTCAGGAAGTTTTGTGATTGTTTCCTCCAGATGAAATTCATTGATTGACACTATCAACCTTTATGCGATCGGGATATTGGATTTCACTTTTTCGTTTAGATTTCTTCAGTTATTCACTACAGAAGCTATGTATAGTTTTTGTTGGAAAGATACCCATTGACCCTTGGCCTGAAACCCATATTTTGTTAATTGTTCACTGCCAAAGTCAATGTAACATTATGGGCTAAGACAATTACGATAACATGGTGCTGAGTTGTTGGCTAGTTAAGTTTATGTCGTGGCCCAACAATAACAAAAGGTGGTAATTGAAGAATTAGTGGAGAGAGAGACAGAGAAGGTGAGAGAGTCAGAGAGACTGGATAAGAAGCTAAAGAAGAGAATCAGTAGTGGGAAAGGGGAGAAGAAGGAGAGGAAAGAGTTTGGTTGAATAATTCATAGTTGAATCATAATGAAAATGAAGAGGTGCTTATGTGCTCTGCAATTCAGTATACCTCACGTGCCCCTCTTGCAGCAATTGCATAACAGGAATCATCCAATTGATACAAAATATCCTAACCATCTAACACTTCAATAATATCTCCTCTTGATGGTGTTCACTGCAATGCCATTACATACAACACCATTGGTCGTGACAATTCTTTAGTGTTTGCATTGAAATTGAAAATGAAGCAGATCTGTTCATACATAAATATATAGATCATTGCTTGGCATTTTGCATGGAGCACACAAATAACTAGCTAGCACCTGAGGTTTTGAATTTGGTCATCCACTGTTTTGTTTGATCTTATCTAGCCACCGAACTTAATTTATCTCAATTTGATCGGCCAACTTTATGAGGTGTATCAATGTGGTACCTGACAGTATATTCCTTCTCAATATAGTAAGGATGAGATGGATGAATGACTAGAGGGTATTAGAAGGCTCAAGTTGCAAAACTTTAATCTAATTACCACATAGGAGGCGATCATTTGTTAAATGAACTCCAACCCGTGAGATGGCCTTTCCACAACACCTGGCAATGGAGTGGTTATAATAGAAATGTCTTCATTATTTTGTGACTTTGCATCAAATGTGGACAAAGAGGGGATGATTGTTTACTCTTAGCAAGAAATTGGTAACCAACCCCTCATCCAAAGGAAGAAAATGAATTGATATTTAACCCGTTCTAGCTCTGAATATTCTTTAAAGTTAGAATATATCTACTTGTATCTCACTTTGTTGTCTAGTGAGGAGGACTTCAAGATGTTGTGAGTGCTGATGTATCTCAAACATGCAGGCTGCATGCTCAGGCACTCACACTTGCTGCTTTGGCGGGCGCTGCAGTTGTGGAGTACTACGACCATCAGACAGGAAAGAAGGCTGACCGCTATGCCAAGATCCTCAACTTTGATGAACACCAACAGAAAGATTGAAGTTAAGGTACAGGAAAGAAGGCTGACCGCAATGCCAAGTTCCTCAACTTTGATGAACACCAACAGAAAGATCAAAGTTAAGGTTCTACTAGCCATGACATTTATACAGTACTAGGTCATTTTGTCATAATCCCCCTCGAGATTGGGAGCCATGTTTTTACGAGGCATCATTGCTAAAACATTGATCTAATTAGAAGCATTTATGCATCTTTTCTATCCATTAATGATGTATGGTTGTATCAAATCGTTCTCTTACCTCTTGTTATTTTTTGGTTCTTTCTGTATAATCCTATTGAATCAGACTTTAGGAGGACCAGGGTAATATTTTGAAACCTCTGCTATTATTCTAGCTTGAGCGAGGATCTTGTGTGAGGACTTACAGAGTATGGGGACCTTTATGAGGGAGTAATTGATTACAAATTGTAAATAAAACTCTAGATGAACTGAACTAAACTAATAGGCAGTTTTCTCGGAACGTGGCTATTTACATGATTTCCCAATTTCTGTGTTTTTGTCCTTTTTGTCTCAAGGTGTGGACATACTTATTTGAAATATCAGATGTTAGATGAGGCATGGGCTTTGTCCATTTTCTTTACCTTCTCTTGGGGACTCTAGAACTTTATCGAGGTAGTTTGGGAATTTTATCTTTGGTCAGAGGGTAATTTGGGGATTCACACGCTTGTATTCTAGAAACTGTCCACTGCTCTTCACCCTTGGCTTGGATTGTAAGGGTGCGCATGATAAAATTTATGTTTCTCGATTTCTCTCGTTTTCTGTTTTAGAACAGGTTTGGAAAAGTAAACCGTTTGGTAACGCACCGATTTCTTTATTTCGAAACAGATTTCTATTTCGAAATAGAGAAATCGAAAAAATCGATTCTAAAATTTTTAGCTTCTCGTTTCAAAACGAGAAATAGAAATTTTTTTCTCAACTTTTCAATTTAGTCCAAAATATTTTAGATAACTAATATTGAAATAGAAATAGTTAATTTAGTCCAAAATATTTTAATAATTTTTTAATATAATCATTTCAATCAATATTGATTGAAAATCTTAACCATTGGGCCAAATGGTGGGAATTGAATGAACAAGGCTTCATTTGTTGCATGTAAGAGATTTCACGCATGGTAATAGTCAACTTGCCACATTCATATCTAATGAGTTTTTCTTCACCTACTCTTCCGTAGTATGCTAGACAACGGCTCTATCTAGCTAATTATTTTTTTAATCATAAACTTCATATTGAGACGGTAAAAATGGGTCAAATCATTAGGGTTTCATCCGATTTTTCTTTTATAAGGAAAATAGATCTAATAAGGAATTTGTTGTTCTTGTAAGAGTGTTGATGAAAATACAGATTTTGATAATAAATTTTTAAATAATCCTAGTGTTGATAATTTTGAAAAAAATTGGTGACGATTTTTGAACATGGTGAGGATTCTTTTAACAAAATTTGGAAACAAATTGGAATTAGACTTGAAGTTAGGACTTTTTTAGGAGATTAGACTATTATAATCATGGCTATCATTAGACTTATTTGATTAATGTAAAATCAATTTCGGCAAAAAAATAACGACATATTCATTACAATTGATTTTTTTTTTTGCCACGTTGTTTATTTTTCGAAAGAAAATATTACGTAATACGAAACGTAAACACATGTAATAGGAAATTCCATGAAATTGTATTTTCAACTTTTGTAATGTATTAGTATTATTTTGACTATTATTTTGTATTTGAGGATTTCCTATGTTGTCATCTAATCAATTTTTATTCCTAGAAATTGAAATTTTATTCTGTTATCAAACGGATTTTTGTTTTAGAAATAGAAATTTTGAGTCATTATCAAACGGGTTTCTTTGCTCGAAACTTGTCCAGGGGAATAGAAATCGAAAAATCAATTCTGGCCGTAAATTAATTTGAAACAAAAATCAATTTCGAAACAGAAATTTTGTCATGCGCGCCCTAAATCATCGGTCATACAGAGAGGGATGATGTATAAGGATGCATTCTTCCTTATTTGCATCTATTCAAGTATTGAGCAATACAAGCATCTTTGAGAATTTATCTCTTTAAATACTCTCGCCCTAAAATTCTCTTTCTTAAGTAAATTGGCGTGAATGAGAATTATTTTATTTTTTTGAAAAAAAGGACAACCATTGTCTGAAGACGAAATGAGGGCAGTTCAACTCCGAGATGGCTCTAGACCTCCTTCGCTGCACTGATTATTTAAGGAGCAGTGCTCCGTTTTATGTATATACAACTTCTTTTCATTGTAACCAGGCTTTAGCAGCGTGGAATCCTGTCTTTTCATGCCAAAATCCTTAAATCTGAATCCAAATACCTTGGTCACATCATTCAATTACCTCTGATACCCAAAATCTCATTTGCTGTTCTCCGTTCAAAATAAGGCTAGGTAACATAATTCAATCAACTCGTAGAAAATATTCTCCTTATTTTCTGGTGTTTGATTTTCTTAAGAAAATGAGTCAATAGAAAATATTTTTCCACCAAAATTTAAATTCTGAAATATAATTTCCCTTTTGAAAGGGCTAGAAAATATTTTGCCAAATATTTCCTAGTCTATAAGTCCTTGGTTAATGAAACTTTTATATTTACAATAACAATATTTAAAAGAAATTCAGAGTTTTTAATTAATTTTTATTTTTTAAATTAATTTTTTATTATTAATTTTCTTTTCTTCTTTTCATTTCTCTTTCTTCCTTCTCCTGCTGCATGCTTGGCAACAACTAGCAGCCTAGTGATGACCATGATGCAGGCTGGAGAGCTTGAGGCTCGGTCGATCCAAGTGATCTAGGTGAGCTCACATATTGGTTGAGGCTGCTGAGCGTGGAGCTCACCAAATCCAATCTTCTTGCCTATGCCTATCATAGACCAATTGTGGTGGAGGAAGTCAGAAAAAGAAAAGAAAATTAATAAATAATAAAATTTTGATTTTTTAAGAGAAAAAGTAAAAATAATTAAAAATTCGAAAATTTAAAATAAAAAAATTCAAAAATTCGATTTTTTTCCCACAAATAAAGTCATAAGATTGAAATCATTTTCCAATGAGGTTCAAACATTAGAAAATGTTATCGATTATATGTCATCAAACAAAGGGAAATGTCTTGTTTTTTCATAAAGCCATTCTCTAGAAAAGTAACAATATTTTCTGGTATTTGGCTGAAATTTGAAATAAACTAGAAAATATTTTTTGTCACTCGATATGAAAAGTTTGATTTGATTTCCTCTATGCACTCCTTTCAGTATTTTTTAAAAATTTAAATTGAATTTTTATTTTTACTTTTTTTTTTCCTCCTCCTCCTTCGATTGGTCGTTGGCCACGACATGGTTGGCGATTAGCTGAAGGCAAGTTTGAGCTCGCTTGTGGCTAGCGATCAGCTGAGAAAGAAGGAAAAAAAAAGAAATAAAAAAAGATAAAAAAATAAGAAAAAAAGAAAGTAGTAGGGGCTAATAGGGATGTGAGACAAGAGAGAATGAGTGACGAAAATATTTTTCCCTACTTGAAAAGTGTAACACATTTTCTCCTATTTTAAAAGACTTTTTCCCATTGAAGCAAAATGTTTTCGCCAACCAGTTTATTTTTTGCAAAACAAATGTCTAAAAATCACGAAATTTTTTTATTGGAAATTGTTTTCTGCGAAACGAACAAATTAGCTAAGTATGCATATTTTGTAGGGGTGATCGGGTCTTGGGTAGGTAGGTTCCAGACATGGACCCTGAACCCGACCTTATTATAACCGGTCCCCCTTTTCTAAACCTTGTATCTGACCCTGTTTGCATAAGATCTTGTACTCAACCCACCCTATTTTTTTTCGGTCCGATTCTAGGGTCAACCATATTTCCACTAGAACCTATTTTGCAACCGTATGATATTCTATAAGACTTCAAATTTTACATTAGTACATGATAAAACAACATAATTCTCATAATTTTTATTGAAACATTAAGCACTTGTTATCAATAAGTACATAAAATTTTTGATTAAACAAAAAACTAAGGATCCACAAGGCTAATGATGATAAAATAGCAAGAGTTACAATATCCGATTGATGGCTTTTAATGATGTTTGCAATTTCCTCATTTTGGCAATACGCACAAGTAGGTAACTTGAGGAAAAAAGGGTAATAAACAAAGAAAATAATTCAACATATGAATCATCAAGTGTGAACTCAATTAATCTGATTTTGAGATCTTTTTACCCGATAGAGTTGGATGATTATAACATAGATACGTAAGAAAATGCATG
Organism: Eucalyptus grandis; assembly: GCF_016545825.1. Taxonomy (NCBI): domain Eukaryota; kingdom Viridiplantae; phylum Streptophyta; class Magnoliopsida; order Myrtales; family Myrtaceae; genus Eucalyptus; species Eucalyptus grandis. The sequence goes on from NC_052613.1 coordinate 21,820,829, forward strand.
AGAACGCCTTGTACCTTCAGTAATTGCGTTCATTTTGGGTTTTGGACTTTTGGGGTTAAGCTTACAAAACAATTCCCAAACTAGTTTAGTCGATCCGATTCCTAGATGGGTATTCACTCACTCGGCACCTAGACCGATTCAAACTGGTTCCAGATTTTAGGAATCGGTTCTTGGATCAATTTCAACTGGAACCAGTTCCCAACCCTATTTTCCAAGTGGGGCGGTTTGATTTTCGGGTATATCCGATTTGGTTGCACACCCTAATATTTTGTAAAAATAAGATGATAAATAATATAAAAAGAACAAAAAATAATATAAATAATAAATAAAAGGCAGAATAAATAATAGAAATAGAAATCTGTGCATTGGAAGTTCTAAAACTTATTACAAAAATACAATTGACTTCTAAAACTTACAAAAAATGTGATTAATTCTTAAAACTTGTTGAATTGGTATAATTAAGTATTTTTGTTAATTTCATCCATTTAGACTAATGAAAGCTAACGTGATTTTTTTTTTATATAAATATTTTCTCCCTCCTATGTGGATGAAACATGAAACACAAGGCTAAAATGGCATAGTTTTGGATTAAATTTTGATTTTTTAACTAAATTCTTAATTAAATAAAATAAAAAACATTTTAAAAAACACAAGAAATGAGTAAGGGCAAGGGCAATAGGGCCTTGCCTTTGTTGCCCTCATCATTGGAAAGGATTGGTGAGGTTTGCTGAGTCCTTTACCAAGGCTGGTTGCCCTCGCCGACCATAGGTGAGGGCTTGGCTGGGTGAGGGTCGCCGGGCCTTCGCCCAATTGTGGTGGTCCTTACTTAGGGTTGCCATATAGCGCCAAGGGCTAGCGACCCTCGTCGAGGGTCACCATGGTTGGGTGAGGGCTTGGCAAGGGTTGCTAGCCTTGCCAACGCCCATTGGCCCTTTCCGATGACGGGGCCAATGGGCTCCTTGCCTTTAGCTCCTCCCCTCCCTTTGTTTTGTTTTTGTTTTTTTTTTTTATAAATATTTTTTAAATTAATATTTTGGTTAAAGAAAATAGAATTTAATCCACATCATCATCATGTTGGGAGAGAAAATATTTAAAAAAGTCACAACATCATTTTTCGTTAATCTAAATAGATGCAGTTAATGGAAGGACTTGATTATATTAATTTAAAATTTTTTTATACTTTTTGCAAGTTTTAGAATTTAATTATATTTTTGTAACAAGTTTTAGGGCTGTTAGTAGACCTATCTCATAGCAATACTAATAAAGAAAAAGAGAAAAAGAACGAAAGAAAGAAAGAAAAGGCAAAAGATAAAAAAAGAAGAAGAAGAAGCCTTGGCCCTATCTAATGATGCATTTACTTAAGCCAATCGTTAGGTCTAGCCCATTTTAATTTGGTTCAAGAACCCTATGGACTTGAAATTTCTCATCTTTCTTGTCAGTGAAAGCTAGACATAATGTATGTACTTGTGGATGGACACTAATAGCTTAAACAGAAGGCAAATGACTGATGGCGCATCAACAGAACAAAAGGCAAAACCTAAAGTTTAGTAAAGTACTATAACCAAAATTATATATTTGTAAAGTGCAATGGTGCTTTACTTTTTTGATAATAAAACAAAAAAATTATCCAACAAGTGCTCACCTATTATAATTTTATCAATTTAGTCATAAACTTTTCAATTATGCCAATTAAATTATAAACATTTTTACTTTTTGTTAGTTGATTCGATCCAATCAATTATGATTGAATCGCCGATATGAACAATTTTTAATAATATTTTAATATTTATAATAATTTTTTTTTTTATATTTTTTCCCCATGCCGACAAGGTTGTGATGGCTTCACCTAGGGCCTTCGCAACCCTGTTGGCCATGAGTGAGGCTATCATGGCTAGCGAGGTTTGTCAGTGACCCTCGCCAACATATAAAAAAGCCAAAGAAAAAAAGGAAAATAATATGAAAATAAAAAAAATTCAAATTCAAATATTATTAAAATTGTTCATATCAGCGCAAGTCATGTCACATAAGAAGGCCAATCTCCACATCAGCGAATTGTAGCCAAAATTGGTTAGATGGATTCGATTGGTAAAAAGTGAAAAAGTTGAAGTTGAAAGATTTAGGGTTTAATTAATAAAAATATAATAGGTTTAGAATTTTTTTGAATAATTTTCCAGCAATAAAACCCATATCACAGACAAGTTTTACCGGTCAATGAAACGGTTTCTATACATGAAGAGCAATCAATGAATGATTGAGCATGTGCAAATGATTTGCGACCCGTGGGTGTCGATCGGGACATTAGTTATCAGTTTTGTTTTGAAAATGTATGCTCAATAGATCAATGGACAGGTAATGGTGGCTATACTTCTGCACTCAAACCTTCGAAATTTTTTTCATTGATCATGTGGTGCAATCGAGGTAGGGCAGGCAATTCAGACCCAAGTTGTTCGCACAACATGAGTACGGTGTGAAGCAAATTACCAAATCCAGCGAGAAAATGTGACCATGACACAACGATATACGTTAAATTTGCGCATTAACATAAATTCAAAATCTTTCATCATTATAATTATATGACTTATAGAATCGACACAAACTACAAGTGCAATTATGATATGGTACTATGAACAATTAAAGGCCTATCCGTTTCGTGAGTCCGGTGCTTAAGGGATCAAATTGGTTATTCATGAAAACCTTAGTATGAACTATCGTATAAGGTTTATGGCAACTTTCAGTTCTGATGTGGCAATAAGAAGTTGTGTTTGAGAAGTAACTTTGGGAGTTACATTTCTAGAAAGCATCCTATTGATCAAGGCATTTGTCAGAAATTATTTAAGCCCAGTGGTATCTTAATTTAGTCCTGGACTATTTGAGCTTGCAGTTCGATTGCTTCACCTTACCATTTGCTAGCTCCCCCAAGGTGCAAATCCTCGTAAGTCACCATGGACTTGAATGTTGGAGAAATTACCAAAAAATTCTTATTATTTATTATATTTGTATCGATTCAGTTTTAAAATTTTCAATTTTTCGAATGAGTCTTAAAACCTTTTGACATATAGTCATTCCGATCGATTTTCATTGAAAAATAATGACATGAATGCCGATCGTCTTATGTGGCATGACAATGTGATATCCGGACTTCGCCGAGCCTCGAATGCGTAATGGTGCATGCCGCATTGACAAGCTTGTCATTGGACTACGTTATTGGCACCATTCATGGCCACCATTTCGCCACCAGCATCACCATACCAAACTGTCACGTCTCATCACGTCCCTATGGCACCACCTCATTGTCACGTCTCCGCCGTACTATGACACCTCGGCCATCACCAAGTCCATCATCGCATTTAAATTCTTCTTCATGAAATGCCACAAACGAGACCAATGTTCACTCTCCGCAGCATGTCACCAAGTTTGTTCCTCACGCAAGTCTCCTCCGTCCCCATGCATACGTGCACACAGCAAGTGGAGAGCTGAGAACCCCCACCCTCATTACGTTGACTCCACCAATCCTCCTCAATAGTCAACAAAAGAAAGTGTTGACTCAAGAGTTGTAGCCACGTTACTGCAATTTCTTCAAGGTGGCAAGTGTTGGAGAAATCCTCTTGAAGAGTCTAAAGCTCTTTGTTCTTAGTCAATTCATTTGTTGAGCAAAATCGTGTAAACAAAAGAGAGCTATATTCGTGAGAAACCTTGAGGAAGTGTGGTAGAACATCTACACTGTGGAATCAAGGAAAAGCTGTGCTGTAACTTCTCTTTTGTTCATAGTGAAATCCAGCCGGTGGGCTGTCAGTGCGGAAGAGTGGACGTAGGCTTGGAATAAGCCGAACCACTATAAATCTTGTGTTCAATTTTCTCTTCCCTAACCTTTACTTGACTTTGATTGTATTTTCCTTTCTATCGTTTGCCTAGAATCGCTTCCGTATCTCGAGAATTTGTTTGTGCACCTATTCACCCCCCTCTAGGTGCTTTTACTAGCTATCTCAATTGGTATCAGAGCTTGTGTACTCACTTTGCTTGAAGTGTTTTACTTCAGAGTTAAAGATCCACGGCTAGTATGTTGGCTCCAGGGCTGGTGGAAGGGCAAAGCAATACCAGACCACATTACTTGGATGGAAAGGATTACAACATATGGAAAAACAAGATGAAAGCGTTCCTAAGATCAAAGGATCCTCTGGAATGAGACGTTGTAGAAAAAAGAATCATTCCTAAAGCTGCATTTGTCTCAGAAAGAGGAAAATATGCTGTTGAGTCTAGCGAAATGACTCAGGAAGAGATAATCAAGAGACAAGCTCTTGATGCGAAAGCAATTTATTCCTTATATTGTGCTTTATCCCCTACTGAATATAACATAATATCTTCTTGTGTTACAGCCAAAGAAGTCTGGGATAGACTACATATTACCTATGAAGGAACTGATCGAGTGAAAGAGACTAGAATCAACATTCTCCTCGGCCAATATGAAGCCTTCAAAACGAAACCAGGAGAATCTATAACCGATATGTTTAGTCGTTTTACATATATTGTGAATGGTCTTGAAAATCAAGGTCAACCAACCGATCCCATGAAAGTAAACAAGCTTGCGTGGACTCTTCAAGGATTGGAATCACATAAAGACCTCAATCGAGAGACCCAAAGAATCATGCCACTATCTCGTTGATGAGTTGGTTGGGACTCTTCAATCTTATGAAGTGGAACGAATCAATGAAGACGAAGACCCTAAAGGTAAGAAATCCATTGCATTAAAATCTAATGATGATTCGATGTTACGACTCAAGACGATATGGATGATGATGAACTTGCTCTCATGATAAGAAGATTCAAAAAGCTGAACATAAAAGGAAGAAGATTCAATCCAAAGAAACAAAGTTTTCAAAAGCAAATGAGACTAAGTCGTTGAGGATGATGAATCAAACAAAGATGTAGTTTGCTTTGAATGTAAGAAAAATGGACACATCAGACCCAATTGTCCTCTTTTGAGAAAGAAGAAAGGAAAAACTAAAAAGTACCGAAAAGCTCTTAAAGCTGAAACTTGGAGTGATACGAGTGTGAAGAAAGTGATGATGATTATGCCAATATATGTCGATGGCACAATCGGATTGATTCAAATTCCGAGACAGATTCAGATTCAAAAAGCGAAATTGAGGTAAATAACTTCAAAATCCCTATTAAAGTTTCAAAATACATTGATGAATTGTGTTTTAGCCTTAAGACTTCTCTTAAAAGAATTTCCGAACTCAAGAAGGAAAATTCTGCTCTAAAACAACAGGAAAATATTTTAAAAGAAAAAGTGAAATGTTTAGAAAAAAATGTTTCTTCTCTTAAAGAAAGTGAAGATAATCTTTTAAAAGAAAATGCATTCTTGAAAAGTGATATCTCAAATATTTCCAAAAGATTTTCCATAGGATTTGAGAAACTGGAAAAAATACTGCTCAAAGACCTTATTTCAATAAATCTGATTGTGAATGACTGTTGAAACCATTCCTTTAATTGATTTTCCTAAAGTAAAGGAACGAATCAAGCAAAGACCCACAAGAGATGTTTACAAAAATCATTTTAAAAGGATCTTTGTAAAACTAGTAGGTCGAAATGCTCTCAAATGCTCAAAGTGCAATAGTGCAGATCATTTTGAAAAAGAATGTCCTATGATTTGGAAACCTGTTAAAAAGGTATGGGCAAAAACCGCATTTCATACTAACACCAATGGACCCAAGAAAATATGGGTACCAAAGAAGGTTTGAGTTTCTTTTTTAAATGCAGGTCACTATCAAGAAAAAGGTAAAATGGTATCTGGATAGTGGATGCTTAAGACACATGACAGGAGACTCAAATTACTTCATAAAGCTTGTTTGAGTAAATGGTGGAAAAGTCTCTTTTGGAGGAAATATCAAAGGAAAAATCGTGGGATTTGGAACTATAAAGATTGGAAATCTCACAATCAGCAATGTTTCCTTAGTGGAAGGGCTTAATTACAATTTGCTCAAGATTAGTCGGGTTATGTGATATTGGTTTCAAAATCAACTTTCAAGAGGGAATATGTTCAGGAATTAGTAAAGATTCTACTTAGTCATTCATGGGTCGAAGACATGGAAATATCTACCTCTTGGATGTGAAACCAGATGAATCACAATGTCTAATCTCAATCCAAGACGAAGTAAATTTATGGCAATGTAAAGCTTGGGCACGTCAATATGAAGCAAATAGCCAAAATCTCAGCGAAGAAGCTTGTTCGTGGTCTACCCAATTTATCATACCAAAAGTCTGATCTATGTACACCATGTATATTGGGAAAACAGGTAAGAAATTCCTTTAAATCAATAAATCAAGTTTCCACTAACCGTGTACTACAGCTTCTGCATATGGATCTTTTTGGACCAACTAGAACGCAAAGCATTGGAGGTAAGAAATACTGTCTAGTAATTGTGGATGATTACTCACGATTCACCTAGGTATATTTCTTGGCAAGTAAGTCTGAAACCTTCTCTTACTTTGAAAAGTTTGCTAAAAAGGTTCAAAATGAAAAATGGTATGTTATCTCGAGTATAAGAACATATCATGGAGGTGAGTTTGAAAATCATGATTTTACAAAATTCTGTGATGAATCTAGTTTTCAGCATGAATTCTCCTCTCCATATACTCCAGAGCAAAATGGAGTTGTGGAAAGAAAGAATAGATCACTTCAAGAAATGGCTAGAACTCTTTTAATTGAAAGTAACATCTCTTAACGTTTTTGGGCTGAAGTCTGTTTCTACAAAGATGTTACATTATAAATAGAGTTTTTCTAAGGCCTATTCGGAAAAAACCCCCTATGAACTATTCAAAGAAAATAAGCCTATTGTTTCATATTTTCATGTATTTGGATGCAAATGTTTTATATTGAAAAATGCAAATGATCGAGTTGGTAAGTTTGAAGAAAAGTTAGATGAAGGCATCTTCCTTGGATATTCAACCACAAGCAAAGCATACAAAATCTACAACAAGAAGACTAAAACAGTGGAAGAATCAATGAATGTTAAATTCCAAGACTCTATGCAAAATGAATCCATTCAGACTCATCTTGAAGAATCTGAACCTGCTCCAGACTCTACAAAGTCTAAAATAGCTCAGACTTTGAAGGATCAGCAACAAGTGACTGTTGAAGATTCAAGTGAAGGAAGTGACCATCATCAATTTGACAAATTAACCAGCAACTGGAAACATAAGTCCAGTCATCCCAAATATCTTATTATTTGCGACATCAATGAAGGAATTCGCACAAGATCCAAAAGGCGCGAAGAGTCTAGTGCTGTGGCTCTTGTTTCTGAAATAGAACCCAAAAGCATGGAAGGAGCTTTATCTGATGAAAGCTGGATTGAAGCTATGCAAGAAGAGCTCAGGCAATTCAGCATTAATGATGTCTGGGAATTGACTCCTAAAAAAAAGGTAAATATGTTATTGGAGCTAAATGGGTTTTCAGGAACAAGATGAATGAGAAAGAAAAAGTTATAAGAAACAAGGCAAGACTCGTGGCCAAGGGATACACACAAGAAGAAGGGAAGGGATAGATTATGACGAGACTTACGCACTAAAGAGCAAGGTTAGAAGCAATTCGATTATTACTTGCTTTTGCTTGTTATAAGAATTTCAGGTTATTCCAAATGGATGTCAAAAGTGCCTTCCTAAATGGATTTATCCAAGAGGAAGTCTATGTGGAACAACCTCCTGGGTTTGAAGACCCAAGGAAACCAGACTCGTATTCGAGACTCAAAAAGGCTTTATATGGCTTAAAACAAGCACCTCGAGCTTGGTACGACAGACTAAGTAAGTTCTTAATTGAAAATGGATTTGTTAAAGGTAAAGTAGACACTACTCTTTTCATTAAAAGAGAAAGCAAAAGTTTTCTACTTGTTCAAATATATGTCGATGATATTATTTTTTGGATCCTCTAATGAAAGTCTCAGGCAAGAAATTCTCTAAGACTATGCGGGATGAATTTGAAATGAGCATGATGGGTGAGTTAACCTTCTTTCTTGGACTTCAAGTGAAACAACTAAAGGAAGGAACTTTTATTCATCAAGAAAATATGCTAATGATATTGTGAAGAAGTTTGACTGGACAATTGCAAAAAGGCCGATATACTAATGTCAAGCTCCTTGAAGATAGATAAAGATGAAGGAGGAAAGAAAGTCGACCAAAAGTTATACATGAGTATCATTGGTTTACTTTATCTTATCGCTTCTAGACCTCGACATTTTGTTTAGTGTTTGCATTTGTGCCATTTCAAGCACCTTAAAGAATCACATTTAAATGCTGCAAAGCGTATTATCAAATATATTGCATCAACTTCAAGCTTCGGTCTTTGGTATCCTAAAAGGGGAGACTTTACTCTTCTCGGGTACTCAGACGCAGACTTAGCCGGATGCAGAGTTGATAGAAAGAGCACCTCAGGTACCTGTCAACTACTTGGAGGCAAGACAGTGTCTTGGTTTTCAAGGAAGCAAAGTACAATAGCTCTATCTACAGCAGAAGCAGAATATGTAGCTCTCGGAAGTTGTTGTTCACAAATTCTGTGGATAAAACAACAGCAAAGAGACTTTGGAATTAAAGATTCATGCACGGAGATTAAATGTGACAATACCAACGCAATCAATCTCACCAAAAATCCAATTCTTCACTCAAGAGCAAAGCATATAGAGATTCGACATCACTTCATTAGAGATCATGTTCAAAATAGAGAAATTACGATCCAGTTTGTTGACTCAAAGAACCAACTGGCGGATATATTTACAAAGCCTTTGGAGAAAAATCAATATGAAATTATCCGTTCCAGACTCAACATTTTGAGGTTTGAAGAAGTTAAAGTTTAGAGACTCTCGGACTCGGACAAATAAGACTTTGACTGCAAGACTTTGACTGTAAGTTATTCTCTCTAATCTCATCTTGAAAAGGTACGTTCATCAACCGTGTTTGATTATTGTTATCTCAATCGTTATCTTTAATTGACGAGATTATTGCAACGTTTCCTTTAGAAAAAGGAGTTATTTTGAAATGACCATTTTTCGAAAAAGGCAGTTTTTTTTTAAGGCATCTTTTCACTTACCATTACGACGATTGGTATCCCCTCCTTTCGACCGTCTTATATACAGTTGGTTTCTCTTCGACGGTGTCTTGGTTTTCGAGAAGAGTAAAAGCACCAATCTTCCATTCCTGTTTTCTTCTCTTGTTTAATCTTCGAAAAGTTGTCATCTTTCTTGGGAAAGTCAAGCAAGGAATCTTTCAAAGACTAAGAAAGATGTTGTCTTCAAGAAAGTCTTCGAGGATCGCAAGGGGGACCACGGCGAATGAGTGAGGGGCCTACGCACTTCGATCTCACCGAAGAAGAAGTGTCTCCAAATCAGCAGTGAGAACTCACAACATTCTCGCAGCGTCATTCTCCTCCATCTAGTCCTCAAGATGTTGATCATCATCAAAATGAAGAAATCATTGAAGAAATCATTGAAGATGCAGATGCTTTAAGAGTTCAAAGGCCCTATTTTATTTATAAGTTGTATCATGCTTTAAAAGGGACTAGTACTCCATTGAACTATGTGGATGATTTTCTTAAGGACAAATGATATGGAAATGAATATATCTTTTTGCGAAAAATGGAAAGTTTGGGAATTGCTCGTAAATGGGTGGCAGAAGAAACCCTTGCGAATATCCCAAGTGATCCTCGTGATTGGGGATTTAATCCGGTAGATGGAAATGATGATGACAAATTATACAGCCAATTTCAACCAAGAATGGGAGTTGCGGCGGAAATTCGAGGAAAAAGGGGAGAGTTGTTTAGATCGAAAGAACAGAAGGATATATACTCAAAATTGCTGAAGCATGAGGTGATAAACCCTAGGAGTGTGGATTTTGACTTTCCGGATGCTGTGAATGTGAACTTAAGGGAAAAGTTTAGTCATCTCCAACTTGAAAAATTCTGCTCTGACACCACAGAAGCCTACCCTCAACTAACTGCATATTTCTATTCAAATATTAGTTTCTTGGATGCGAATAGATTTTCCTTCAGTGTCAAAGATCAAGACTTTGTAGTGGATATGGATATGTTGGCAGATGTGTTAGGAGTTGAGAGAGGAAGATATCAATGGATCAAAGTTTCTATTGCTCATACTACACTGGAACTTGTTAAGGACAGGAGAACAGAGGAAAAGATTTCATATTCAAGGATGAGTGCATTCAATATCTTGCTGCACAAAATTGTAATCAATTGTCTCGCATCGAAATCAACTTCCAAGACTCGATGTCTCAAGTTCTAGAGGCAAAGCTAATGTATGCAATCATCCTTTGGGAAAAGGTTTTCACTTCCTCACACTATTATGTTCCACATGTATAGAGCTGTGATGAAGGACAGAGGTCAATTTCCTTATCCAGGTCTTGTGACGAAGTTATTCAGACATTTGAACATTCAGCCTCCGCAAATTCTTTGTGCTCGATCGTGCGATCATATGGTGGTAGGACTGAAAATGGTGACCAAGATGCGTCTGAAGGAACTAAGCAAGGAATTGGAGAAATTTAAGGAGAAGACTCCGGTCAAATCTCATCAATTCTCTTTCAGAAAAAGAAAAGGGAAGGAGCCCATGTATGCTCCATCCAAGAGAAGAAGAGCTCTCCTCGTTGAGGATGAAGATGATGAGGAAAACATCACTATTTTCGCTTTGAAAAATCTCAAGTCGACCCGTTCAAGAGAAAGAGCGTAACAATGCATTTAAGAAAGAGCGAGAGGAAAAAGAAACGGAGGAAAGAGAAGAAGAAGAAAGAGATGTTGAGAAAAGAGAGTTGAAAAAGAAGAAGAAGAGAAAAGAGATCAAGCGAAGGAGAACATGAGGAGCACTCTCCACCGAAGGCATGGACACGGGGAGACCAAGAGAAAAGAGGAATGTCCTCAAATCTTGCAACCGGTGAGGGAGTCGGGTCGATCCCCAGCCAGATCCGATGATATTTATGCCTCTCGTTCCCCGAGGAAGGTCATGATGTTTCTTCGCCAAATCTGCGTGATTATGCTGATCTACTATCGTATGCATTTACTCCATCAGATCGTGCTAACGCCAGTATGCAGACTGACAATTCAGCAGACTTTCGCAGAGTTATGGATATTCTATTAGAGATGCAAGGTCAGATATATGCATTGGGATGTGAAGTTCAGAACTTGCAGAATGCAGGACAAGTTTCTTTGGGTTCATTGAATGATCAAATCCAAGCCATTTCTCTTGATTCGAGGCTAATGCTAAGGGTGAGGATGTTGCACAACCGAATGAAGACTTGAAAAGGCCGGAAGGCATCGTTCGCCGATGGGAGATTTCCAGCTTGTTCGTGTTCCCAAGCATTCTTGACTCCATTTTCATCTCAATCTTTTTTTATGTTGACAAAAAGGGGGAGAGTTGCGAGACTTGAAAAACTTTGAACTTAAATTTGTCGAACTTTTGGTTTGTGGTTTGTTTTAACTTGACTTGTGAATCATGTGTGTCTGGATGTGGACTAAATTTGGGATTTGGATTTGACCGTTTATTAACTACTATTGATATCTTATGGATGGCTTTATTGCATACCGGACTAACCTATTTTCTGGGTTGCAGATTCTAGTGTTATTCATTTAGCCATTTATCTCTATAAGATATGCATATGTGTTTGAGAAATGTTTTGCGGGTCAAAGTTTTCCAAATCAGAGGGAAAGTTTTGTCATCATCAAAAAGGGGAGATTGTTGGAGAAATCCTCTTGAAGTGTTTTGAAGTTGACAAAACGTTTCCATCGCCTAGTACGAAGGCTTGCGGACTCGCTATTTAAAGTCCGAAGACCTCCGGACAGCCGACTCAATACTCAAAGTCTATCCTCATTGACAGTTTCTAATCCGTTGAAGAAAGGCTATCCAGAACTTGATGTTTCATTAAGGATGTGACCTTATCGACTGGAGAAGATCTCTTGGCTGGATATGACATAACAGAATCCTTTGTTTGATCATAATTGATTTTGAAGATTAAGGATCAGATGATTGGCAAAATATACTTGGAAGGTTCTACTATGGAAACCGAGATCCTGATTGTATGGGCGAATATGATTGATGGGCTATTGACATATTCCTTTAATAGCTCGAATGATCTTCTTAATTAATTCCGTCCAACGGGTAGATTGGAGGAATTCCTTTGGTAAGTGCCAACGGGTATGATGGCATGAATGAGTATATAAGGAAGACGTTTCAGTTGTTCGAGAGTGTGCACGATAGAAGAATTCCAAAGTCTGAAGCTCTTTGTTCTTAGTCAATTCATTTGTTGAGCAAAATCGTGTAAACAAAAGAGAGCCTATATTCGTGAGAAACCTTGAGGAAGTGTGGTAGAACATCTACACTTTGTGGAATCAAGGAAAACTGTGTCTTTGTAACTTCTCTTTTGTTCATAGTGAAATCCAGCCGGTGGGCTGTCGGTGCGGAAGAGTGGACGTAGGCTTGGAATAAGCCGAATCACTATAAATCTTGTGTTCAATTTTCTCTTCCCTAACATTTACTTGACTTTGATTGTATTTTCCTTTCTATTGTTTGCCTAGAATCGCTTCCGTATCTCGAGAATTTGTTTGTGCACCTATTCACCCCCCTCTAGATGCTTTTACTAGCTATCTCAGCAAGAAGGGCCACCGAATATGACCACGTCTTCCTCCACACGTTCCCCGTATGAGGCGCCACAAAAACTTGAGATTGTTGACCCATTTGGTCAACCGGCGGAGAAGCCAAAGCAAGGGAGAGAACGCCTTTATCTCCCTTTTTCTCATTCTCATCAAGTCTCTAGCAAACCTTTAGCCGAAAACCTCCGCAGTTTCGTCCGTGCTTTGCTGCTTGACGCTGACCGTCCGCACCGCCATCTCACTTTCTTTCCGCTGCTAATCGGAGACCCCATAGCGGAGCCCCGTTCAACTCGCGTCGCCTCGCTGCTCCGCCACAGCTTGCACTGCCGTCTCGCTGCTTTGCCACCAGCCGTGCCATCAGCTTGCACCCCACGGATTTAAGGCAAGTGGAGGTCCTATTTTCCTATATTGCATGGTACCATCATTACTCGGATTTCCATTCTAGGAACCGACAAAATTTGGGTTAGATGCTTTGAACTACCGCTGTATTCGGGTCTGTTCTTGTCGAGTAGAGCTGGACTTGATATTGACTCGTATAGTCGTGTATGGTGACGACCATTGGCTCAGTCAGCGCTGGTTTTGGGTTGTATAGCTATGGACCGCATCGATCATCGAAAAGTTAGCACTGGTCTTCCATAGGTCAAGTTGTTGCGGATCGGTCCGATTCCAACACGGGTCTTGTTCGGACTTGAGGCGAGTAGCAGGTAGATGATATGGGAGTCGTCGAGGCCGTAGTTGTTCTAGTAAGCTATGTGGCCATGCAAGGTCATAACAATTAGGCATATACCGTAGTGTTAGGACAATCCTACGTGGATGGTCTAGTGTTTCGGATGCGAGAATTTCTTAGGCGAATCGGTTGGACTAAGTCGATTTCAAGATAGTATAGTTTCGGTTAGGATGATGGCCTTAGTCTTATGCATCAATAAGTGGTTCGGTCTAGTTATGTTGGATGACATCAATAGAATCCTTAAGTGCTGCGCCATGGATTGAATTGATATTGATACTGTCGGTCCACCGTTGCGACGGTGCCCTAGGTGTCGGGATGCCTGGAGGGGCGTGAAAATGGTGCCTCTAGATGCTTGGGGAATGTGATTGAGCCTTGGAGGTCCTCGTGATGCCAGGTGGGATGTGAGATGCCTGGAGGGGTGCAACATGGGTCCCTTCAGAAGATGGCGGCATCTAGAACCAAAGTAGATATGATTATTTAATTTCCCGAACATCTATTTACTCCATGGTGTGTCATTTTGTGGGATTCCTTTAGAGTTATGGTAACTTGAGCTATTTCGATTTCCCACATTGCTTGTTTAGGATTACGTTGGATGAGTAGTGGTAGACTTATGTAATATAGTCTAACAAGTTTTCATTTGCTGAGTGGTTGTACTAACCCCTTGTGGGATTATTACATTAGACACGTAACCATGCCTATCCAACCGCGTCTTCCACTATGCTCTACAACATTCCCACCGATCTCACGTGGGACCAAGTGGAGCACGTGGACCCTGACTTCCCTTATGTTACGTTCATCCAAATCAATGTGATCTTGACGGTGGATGTTGGTCTCACGTTAGTCCCCGTGCTGATGGGGTTCATCGCACTCTACGCCCGGGTCAATAGGCGCATGGTGGGACCACTTCCACTCCCAGATGACAACAACGATGGTACTAGCAAGGGTTGAGTAGACGGAGGGCCCGGGAAAGTGAAGATAGCATTTTTGGACAAGACCAAGACATGATACGAAGACGGCCGTGTAAATAAGCTGTAGGATGGTTGGGACAAAGTTTTGGTTTAGCCAGAAAAATGAACTTTTTGGCCTTGATGTATCGACTTAGGTCATCTAAAAGATATAAAAAATAAAGTGCTTGGTTTTATAGTTCATGTGCATCGATCTAAGTCATGATGGAGTTGTCATTACATGCTTCCGCATAGAAATAGTAGCAATAACCTGGGAACGCTGTGGCGGCCCTAACAGGTCGAGGGTTGTCACAGCACGAGTGGTATCGAGCCTAGGTTTTGTCTGGAGTGATAAGGTGCGCTAGTGGTAAAAGGGGGGTTATGGTGATCCTACACGTTAAGGCACTAAACGCATGTGGTTGATTTGCTGTGAACAACGGGTGACTAATTCTCACTCGTAAACTACTGGTAACGATTGTGAGTTACCCATGCATGCCGGTAACATTTGCATGTTACTTATATGATCTCAATAATGTGTGAACGTTGCTTTTCCTTATTAGTCGATTAGTGACACTAGGTCACTAATTGTTCATGTGGTAAATACTCAATAACCTGCAGGAAAGTATGGTATGAACAGGAAGTTCTCCCCCATCAAGGACTGAAGCTACTGCTTCAAGCGTAGAACCCCGAATGGAAGACTTTCAACAAACGCTTGCCAACATAGGGAATTTGATGGAAAGGCAAGCCCAACAACAACAACCGAGAGAGGAACGCCATTCTTAGGGGTTGGTGAAGCAATTCCTGAAATTGAAGCCATCCAAGTTTACTAGAATGGGAAGTCTTGAAGAGGCACAACAGTGGATCGATGGGATAAAAAAGATCTTATGACTGTTGAATTGCAAGGACACAAAGAAGATAACCCTGACGGAGTACCAATTCAAAGGAAATGCCAAACATTGGTGGAGGGCTTCTAGAGATACAATCTTCCCGCCGGTACTGTCATAACGTGGGATGAGTTTGTCAGGGCTTTCAATAGAAAGCATTTTTCTGACTGTGCTAGGGATAAGAAAATAACATAATTTGCTCGACTGGAACAAAATGAGCTGACGGTAGACCAATATGAAGCAAAATTTTCTAAATTGTCAAGGTATGCTCCTAAATTGGTAGAAGACCGAGAGGAAAAAGTTAAGATATTTTTGAAGGGCTTGAGAATGGACATCAGGAGGCAACTGGTATCTCTGAATATAAGAGATTATAATGAAATTTATGAACGGGCCCAGCTTGTGGAGCAAGAAGTAATAAAGGAGCAATTGGAAAGCAAGGAATGAATAGAGTTAGGGTGACAAATGGCATTGAGTGATACTCGATGGGGGTAAAAGACCCTATCCAACTCGAGAGCTACCTTGGAATTCTAAGAAGAAGTGAAATTTTGGAAATTACGGGAGGACCAAGAGTGGTTACGATATAGGTAAAGTGTCATACCAAAATAATTCATGTTGAAGGTGTGGTAAACAACATGGGCCAGAACCTTGCCTAGATCACCAAAGGTGTTTTGGATGTGGACATAAGGGTCACTTTAGGAGGGACTATCCACGGGAGGGTCGCAGTCAAACGTCGATCCGACACAACAAATGCAACAATGTGCAGGCGAACCGCCTCCCCAAGGAAATCCACAGAGGCCGCTGGCACAAGGATGGGTGTACGTGATCACCCAAGAGGAAGCGGAAGCTTCCAAAAACGTTATCTCAGGTATGATTTCTTTAAATGACAAGAAGGCTTATGCATTATTTGACACGGGTACTATACATTTTTTTGTGTCTGAAAGATATAGACAATTGGGTGAAATAGAAACTAAATCCTTTGATACGCCTCTCCGTATTATTACGCCGTTGAAAGATGTAGTATTGTCTACATTAGAATGTGAGAAATGTGAGATATCTATAGGTGGACGAGATCATGAAATAGACCTAGTAGTGATGATCATGTATGACTTTGACACCATCATAGGAATGGATTGGCTCCATAAACAATGGGCTAGGATGGACTGTTATAGAAAGATGATTTAGTTCAACCCACTTAATCAGTCTAGCTTTGAATTTTATGGAGATCAGACAAACCCCTCAATGGTCCTTATTTTGATAGTGGAGGCACATGCACTTCTTGATGAAGGATGTCAAGGATACCTGGCAGTAGTGAAGGACCATACTAAAGAAGAAGCCAAACTTGATGAAATTCGAGTGGTTTAGGAATTTTCAGACATATTTTCTAAAGACCTACCTAGATTACCACCGGAACAGGAAATCGAGTTCGTAATCGAACTGATACTTGGAATTGAACCAATATCAAAAGCCTCGTATAGAATGGCTTTAGCGGAACTAAAGGAGTTGAAAGTATAGTTGTAGGAATTACTCGATAGGGGATTCATTAGGCCAAGTGTGTCCCAATGGGGTGCACCGGTCCTGTTTGTAAAGAAGAAGGATGGGTCAATGTGCCTATGCATTGACTATAGGCAATTGAATCAAGTGACAATCAAGAATAAGTATCTGTTGCCTAGAATTGACGATCTATTTGACCAATTATAGGGAAGTTTGGTCTTTTCTAATATAGACTTAAGGTTAGGGTATCATCATTTAAGAATTAAAAAGGAAGACATTCCTAAGACTACATTTAGGACTTGTTATAGACATTATGAGTTCATAGTTATGTCATTTGGATTGACGAACACCCAGCTACATTCATGGATCTAATGAATAGGGTATTCAAACCCTACTTGGATTAGTTTGTAATTGTCTTTATTGATGATATACAAATATATTTAAAAGGGCCAGAAGAACACGAGTGACACTTGAGGATAATACTACAAACTCTTAGAGACCATAAATTGTATGCAAAATTTAGTAAGTGTGAATTCTGGTTGGATCGGGTGATATTCCTAGGCCATGTGGTATCAGGAGAAGGAATCTTGGTGGACCAATGAAGGTTGAGATTGTAGTAAATTGGCCAAGACCAACAACGCTAACAGAAATATGAAGTTTCTTGGGACTTGTAGGTTACTATAGAAGGTTTATAAAAGGATTCTCCCAACTTGCAAGCCCGATGACTCTATTGACTAGGAAAAATGTGAAGTTTGAATGGAGTGATGAATGTGATAGGAGTTTCTAGGTACTCAAGAAAAGATTAACTACATCTCCAATACTAACTATTCCATCTAGATCTGGTGGATTCATAGTAGCGATGCCTCCCATAAAGGGTTAGGGTGTGTCTTGATGTAGTATGGAAATGTCATAACCTATGCATCAAGACAATTGAAACCCTACAAATTGAACTATCAAACTCATAACTTAGAATTGGCGGCTATAATTTTCGCATTAAAGATATGTAGACATTATTTGTATGGGGAGAAAATTGAAATTTATACAGATCACAAAAGTCTGAAATACTTATTTTCTCAGAAGGAATTAAACATGAGGCAAAGAAGGTGGATGGAGCTGCTAAAAGATTATGACTTTGAGATATTGTATCATCCAAGGGAGGCGAACAAGGTAGCAAATGCTCTCAGTTGTAAGTCGGCAATGGATATGGCAAGTATAAGAGCAACATAATGGAATTTGTTAGAAATAATAGCAAATTCGGAGTTTAAGTTAGAAACAAACCATCTCATAGGTGTACTAACTGCACTAAGAATAGAACCGGAAATTATTCAAAATATTAGAACACTACAGCAGTCTGACTTAGAAATCGTGAAGTTTCGAGACGAGGTATCGTTAGGGAAAAGACCGGAGTTCCAAGTTTCTGAGGATGGAACAGTGAGATACCAAGGATGACTATGTGTCCCCAATAAGGAAGAAATAAGAAAGGAAATTCTGTTGGAAGCACATAGGAGTAATTATAGTATTCACCTTGGGAATACAAAGATGTATCAAAACCTATGTCAACAGTACTAGTGGAATGGTATGAAAGCGGACATTGTTAAGCAAGTTTCTCAATGCTTGAACCGCTAGCAAGTGAAGGTGGAACATTGTAAGCCCGTAGGAATGCTAAGACCACTAGACATACTAGAATGGAAATGGAAGCACGCAATTATAGATTTCGTGCAAGGGTTACCGAGGACATCAAGTGGCCACAATTCCATCTGGGTAATAGTGGATCGCCTGACTAAATCTGTCCATTTCTTAGCAGTACATATGGATTATTCGATGGACAAATACGCCGAGATGTATTAAGCCAAGTAATATGCTTACATGGTGTTCCTATGACCATCACCTCAATTGAGACTTGAGATTCACCTCAAATTTCTGGCGAGGTCTCCAAATCGCATCAAGGACCAAGCTACCTTTCATCCATAGACGGATGGACAAACAAAAAGAGTAATCCAAATGCTAGAAGACATATTGAGAGCCCGCGTGATTGATTTTAAAGGAAATTGGGATGAGCAATTACCTTTAGTGGAGTTCGTGTATAACAATAGTTACCAGCAAAGTATCGGTATGGCTCCCTATGAGGCACTATATGGAAGGATCTATAGGGCTCCTATTTGCTGGAATGAGGTGGGTGAGAGAAGACTAACAAGACCAGAGATGGTACAAGCTACTTCGGATACGGTAGAAATTATCATAAATAGACTCAAGACGGCCTAGAGTTGACTGAAAAATTATGCGGACAAGCATAGAAGACCGTTAGAATTTAACATGGGAGATCACGTATTTTTAAAGGTGTCCCCAATGAAGGGAATATCACGGTTTGGAAAGAAAGGCAAGTTGAGCCCGAGATTTGTTGGACCCTTTGAGATCCTTGAAAGGCTAGGGGATTTGGCCTATCGATTAGCATTGCCTCCAAAGTTGTTGAATCTACATAATGTCTTCCATGTGTTTATGTTAAGGAAGTATCATCCCAACCCTGCTCACGTACTGGATCAGGAGGTTACCAAAGTAGATAAAAAAAGTGAGATACGTGGAGGAGCTGATGTGGATATTGGATTGAAAAGAGCAAATCCTCCGAACGAAGGTGATCCCACTAGTCAAGGTCTTGTGGTGACACCATGACGTAGAAGAGGCTACATGGGAAAGCGAGAAGGAAATGAGGCAAAAGTACCCTCATCTTTTCAATGAGACGTAAGAGACGCTCA
Organism: Eucalyptus grandis; assembly: GCF_016545825.1. NCBI lineage: Eukaryota > Viridiplantae > Streptophyta > Magnoliopsida > Myrtales > Myrtaceae > Eucalyptus > Eucalyptus grandis. The sequence continues at coordinate 21,840,262 of NC_052613.1, forward strand.
ATTTCGAGGACAAAATTCTTTAAGTAGGGGAGATTCGTGATATCCAGACTTCACCCGAGCCTAGAATGCGTAATGGTGCATGCCGCATTGACAAGCTTGTCGTTGGACTACGTTATTGGCACCATTCATGGCCACCGTTTCGCCACCACCATCACCATACCAAACCGTCACGTCTCATCATGTCCCTACGGCACCACCTCATTGTCACGTCTCCAACGTACTATGACAGCTCGGCCATCACCAAGTCCATCATCGCATTTAAATTCTTCTTCATGAAATGCCACAAATGAGACCAATGTTCACTCTCCGCAGCACGTCACCAAGTTTGTTCCTCAGGCAAGTCTCCTCCGTCCCCATGCATACGTGCACACATCAAGTGGAGAACCGAGAACCCCCACCTTCATTATGTCGACTCCATCAATCCTCCTCAGCAGTCAACAAAAGAAAGTGTTGACTCAAGAGTTCCAGCCACGTTGCTGCAATTTCTTTAAGGTGGTAAGAAGGGCCACCGAATATGGCCACGTCTTCCTCCACACGTTCCCCGTACGAGCTGCCACAAAAACTTGAGATTGTTGACCCATTTGGTCAACCGGCGAAGAAGCCAAAGCAAGGGAGCAGAACGCCTTTATCTCCCTTCTTCTCATTCTCATCAAGTCTCTAGCAAACCTTCAGCCGAAAACCTCCAATGTTTCATCTGTGCTTTGCTGCTCGACGTTGACCGTTCGCACCGCCGTCTTGATTTCTTTCTGCTGCTAACCGAAGACCACACAGCCGCGCCCCGTTCAGCTCACGTCGCCTCGCTGCTCCGCCACAGCTCGCACCACCGTCTTGCTGCTTCACCACCAACCGCGCCACCAGCTCGCACCCCGCGGATTTAAGGCGAGTGGAGGTCTTGTTTCCCTATATTGTGTGGTACTGCCGTTACTCAGATTTCCATTCTAGGAACCGACAAAATTTGGGTTCGGATGCTTTGAACTACTGCTGTAGTCGGGTCTTTTCTTGTCGAGTAGGGCTGGACTTGATATTGACTCGTATAGTCGTGTATGGTGACAACCGTCGGCCCGGTCGACGCTGGTTTCGGGTTGTATAGCTGTGGACCACATCGATCGTTGAAAAGTTAGCACCGGCCTTCCATAGGTCAAGTTGTTGTGGACCGGTCCGGTTCCAACACGGGTCTTGTTCGGACTTGAGGCAAGTAGTAGGTAGATGGTATGGGAGTCATCGAGGCTGTAGTTGTTCTAGTAAGCTATGTGGCCATGCAAGGTCATAACAATTAGGTGTGTACCGTAGTGTTAGGACAATCCTACGTGGATGGTATAGTGTTTCAAAGGCTAGAATTTCTTAGGTGAATCGGTTGGACTGAGTAGATTTCAGGATAGTACAATTTGATTAGGATGATGGCCTTAGTCTTATGCATCAGTAAGTGGTTCGATTTAGTTATGTTGGATGGCATCAATAGAATCCTTAAGTGTTGCGCCATGGATTAAATTGATATTGATACCGTTAGTCCACCGTTGCAATGATGCCACGGGTGTCAGGATGCCTGGAGGGGCATGAAAATGGTGCCCTTTAGATGCCTAGGGAATGTGATTGAGCCCCGGAGGTCCTCGCGATGCTAGGTGGGATGTGAGATGCCTAGAGGGGTGTAACACGACACTCTCTGGATGCCCAATAACTGAAATAAGAACCTGAAGGTCCTCGTGATGTTAGGTGGGATGCGAGATGCCTAGAGGGGTGCAACACGGGTCCCTTTAGAAGATGGCGGCAACTAGAACCAAAGTAGATACGATTATTGAATTTCCCGAATGTCTATTTACTCCCTAGTGTGCCATTTTGTGGAATTCTTTTAGAGTTATGGTAACTTGAGCTATTTCGATTTCCCACATTGCATGTTTAGGATTCCGTCGAATGAGTAGTGGTAGACTTATGTAATATAGTCTATTTGTTGAGTGGTTGTACTCACCCATTATGGGATTATTACATTTTCAGACACGTAACCATGCCTATCCAACCCACGTCTTCCACTATGCTCTACGGCATTCGCACCGATCTCATGTGGGACCAAGTGGAGCATGTGGACCCCGACTTCCCTGATTTTACGTTCATCCGAATCACCATGATCCTAACGGTGGATGCTGGTCTCACGTCGGGCCCTGTGTTGATAGGGTTCATCACACTCTAAGCCTGGGTCAATGGGCGCACGGTGGGACCGCTTCCACTCCCGGATGACGACGATGATGGTACTAGCGGGGTTGAGTAGATGGAGGGCCCGGGAAAGTGAAGGTAGCATTTTTGGACAAGACCAAGATGTGATACGAAGACAGCCGTGTGAATAACTGTAGAATGGTCGGGACAGAGTTTTGGTTTAGCTAGAAAAATGAACTTTTTGGCCTTGATGTACCGACCTAGGTCGTCTAAAAGATATAAATAAATAAAGTGCCTGGTTTTATAGTTCGTGTGCATCGATCTAAGTCATGATGGAGTTGTCGTTACATGCTTCCGCATAGTAATAGTAGCAATAACTTGGGAACGCCGTGGCAGCCCTAACGGGTCGAGGGTCGTCATAGACAATTGTCAAAATTAAAAGGTTTATAATTGAATTAACAAAAGTACATTAGATTTAAGACTTCTTTTGTAATTTTCTAGGATAATGACAAAAATAGTCCTCGAAATTTAGCCCAACATATAATACAATTCATGAACTTTAAATTTATTTAATGTGATCTTTGAATTTTTATACATGTTTAATTTAGTCATTGGAGTATATTAAAATGTTAAATGTTGTCCTTGAACTAAATTAGTCATGTACTAAAATTTTAGGGTTCACATTGAACAAATTAAAAATACAATGACGATATTGCATATTGAATTAAAGTTGAAGACCATATTGAACAAATTTAAAGTTCAAGGACCACATTACATATTGAGCCAAGTTCAAGAACCATTTACATCATTTATCCTCATTTTCTCCTTAAATGCTAAATGGTTCACAAACGCTCTCTTGTTGAGCGTTATAAAGCCAAAACTGCAAATGTGCATCCAAGAATTGAGCTTGAATAGCCAAATCAATTGGCTCTCGATAAAATCAAAGGTTAATGCCACAAAATACCCCAGATTGGTGCACTTGCGACTGTCGACACCTATTTTTTTATCTTTCAAATAGTATATCAAAAAAATCAAAACCAAAATCAAAATCAAATCAAAAATAAAAAAAATCAAAATCAAAAAATCAAAAAATCAAAAAATTTTAATTATTAATTTCCTTTAAAAAAAAAAAGAGTTGTGAGGGTTCGGGTTGGGCGGGATCCGGCCTTGGCCCGACCCGCCCCTTTTTTTTTCCTTTTATTTTCTCCTTGCGTGGGCCTGGGCCCAACCCTCCCCTTTACTTTTTCTTTTTTTCTTTCTCTTCCCCTTCGCACAACCCAGCCCTATTCTTCCCTCCGGCTCGGTCCACCCCGTTGTCTTCTCCCTCAGCTGCTTACTGCACGGGGAACCAGCGAAGCAGAAAGCAGCCGTCCGCTTGGGGAAGTGGCGAAGCCAAAAGCAAGGGCAGAGGCCGGAGGAGACAGCATCATCTCGCGGGGCAGGCGAGCATTGGAAGGGGAAGAGAGGTCGAGCCGATTCGCACGCGCGCGTGAGCCGAAGGATCGACAAAAGGGAGCTCGACGAGAGAGAAGAAGAGGGGGACCGAGCACAAAGAAAAAAAAAGAGAGGAAAAACGAGAGAAAGAAACACAGGGAGGAGGAGTCGTGGTGGCAGCCCTCGCCGCGCCACCGCTACCCCGCGACGCCCGCGGACCGGGCTGCGACGCCACCGTTGCCCTCGAGCGTCGACCCCATTACCCGTCGCCCAGCGATTCCCGACGCCCGGTCAAAGCGAGAACCGGAGGGAGAGGCACAAATAGAGGGCAGAGAGAGTGAGCTCGAGAAAAGAGAGCTATACCGCCACCACTGTCGCCCAGGAGCCGTCCAATCGACGCCGTTCGCCGCTGTCTTCCTCGGAATCCAGATCTGAAGAAACAGAGGGGAGGAGGGCAGCGGCGGCGCTGCCTGACGCCGTTCGAGCCGCTGCCCTCCTCGCCGCCTCAACTCGACGCGGCCCGAGCCACCTCGCTACGGCCCGTGCCGCCGCCGCCCACCTCCACCGCAATCTAACGTCGCCGCAAAGCAACCTGTTGCAATCGGCTCCGCCGACGCCGCAGCTGACCAGCCAGAGCTCGAAGCCGTGATGCCGCTGCAGCACCCGCAGCCGCGACGACCATCGCGCCAACAATCGGAGCTTGAGAGAGAGCTCAGCAGAAGAGCAACCCAGAAACAGAGAGAGAGAGAGAGAGAGAGAGAGAGAGAGAGAGAGAGAGAGAGAGAGAGAGAGAGAGGCGGCTCCGCCGCGGCCACTCGAAGCATTCGCCGTGTCGGCCGCCTCGTGGCGGAGCCGCTCGTTCGCAAGCACCGCGCCACCACCGCTGCGCCCGACCCCGCTCGCAGCCCGAGTTTCCGCGACCCCCGCGCAATCGCGACGATCAAACGCTCGCGCCACCTCCGCCGGCGCCGACGCAGCCGAGCTGCCGCCGCCCTTTGTCCCCGACGCCACTCGAGCCGCCGCTCCCCTGCGTCGGATTGCCGCGGGGCAAAGACCCCCGCACGAGCACCCTCCCGCGACGCCAGAGCCGGTCGCCACTGCGTCTGCTTCGCAACGCAACAGCCCACCCTTGCCCAGCCGCGACATCACCACCGCTGCCACCATCTTTGCTTGACACCAGCAACCTGTGCCGGCCACCGCACCTCGGCCACCCCGCCGTGCTGCCGTGACCAACTTCGCACCGCGTCGTCGTGCCTCCGCCGCGAAGAAGCCTGGAGAGAGGAGGCGCAAACCGCGTCTTGACTGGTCGGGCAAAACCCCCATTGGGTAGGGTTTTGAGTAATTTGGGCTGAATGTTAGGGCTTGGTTTAGGCTGTTTTAAGTAGTGGGCTTATGGGCTTTGTTTTAAAAAAAAAAAATTAAATCAGACGGGCCTACACATCAGCCCCGGCCGGCCTACCTTGTTTCGCTTTTTCGGGCCGCCGGCCCGATCCGGTCCGGCTCGGGCCTGTTCACCAAACCGGGTCGGACCCAACCCGGGATCCAACTCGGTTCGTTTCAAATATATTATATTATTATAATATTTTTTAAAAAAAAAAAAAAAAAATTAAAAAAAAAATTAAAAAATTTCGAAAATCCAAAAGGGTAGGTTCGATTAGAAATGACCATGTATTGCATTTATAGTGTATTTCGGCCTTTAATTGCAAGTATATTGATTATATTGCGTATTTAATTTACTTGTTTAATTATGTTTGCAATTGCTTAGTGGCATGTGTTAACTTATTGCAATTAGGATCTTGATTGTTACTTTAATGATTACGCACCCGCATGATCACATTATATGTTAGTGGATAAGCATAAAATCAATTCAAACTGCCTGCCAAAAATCATTTTGTTAAAATGAACAAGATTAGGTACCGAAATGGCACTAATTGGTTAATTAGTGTAATCAAGTCCCCAAATCTAAATTCTCTGGTTGCGTAGGAAGTGAGGCACGCTCCCATGCCTCACTTGGTTTCTAGCCGACCCCAATAGGCTAGTGGCGACTCCTTTTGTGCAAAATTCCTAGAAAATATCCCAATGTCATGCGGGGTATGGGCTTGGGAGAAGTCACGCCTAATCATGGGCCTTAGGCCCGTCTTTTAGGCAATATCCCTAAACCTGTTCCCTCCCTCCGAGGGTAGGTCGTGACAGCTTGGCGACTCCGCTGGGGATATGGTTTTAGACCTTAGAGGACTTGGCCAAAATTAATCTTGTTTAAAAATATTTTTGTTTAGTAGCGAAGATATTATGTGCATCCATAACATGTCGAATGTTGATTGTTTATGGGAGTTATAAGGGGTGGTGATTTCTAACCTTTGTTTTGTAGGGGGTGCAGGAGTGAATGGTTTATTTATGTTTGAAGTGCTGATTGTTTTTAAATTGTCATGAATGAGTTCCTTGCATTGCACTACACTATAGCACACACTACCTGCCGCCGGACCTGGGCCGCATAGGATCATTTAGGGTGGTATTGAGGTGGATACCACTCCGACTACAAGCACGTAGTACGAGTCGCCCACCTTAACCCCGAAATTTCTTTCTTGATGTCGAGGTCCCCACCCCGGTCGCGAGCATGCGACACGGGTCGGTCCTTTGACAAAGCCGGAGTCATGGGTAACACGACCTAGCCACGAGCTTGTTGGTTCAGTCCTATGATCCTGTGGCTTCATTTTGAGCCGTATAGAATAGAAATCGAACCACATTCCATGTGCATGTCTATGTAATTTTTTTTAAAAAAAAGCATGAGACAAAGTTCGGCACCCATTGTAAGTATCATTTCCATTTTTATTTGCTCATTTTGTATTGCATTTTCATCTTGAAATTCGCGGAAATCAATCTAATGCCCTCGGCGATGCAAGCTTATGATTGAAAAATTGGCAATCACTTTTGACAAGTGAGCATTTGAATGCAAGTTCTAAACATTTTGATTTGGCCCTATTGAACACATGGTTTTGTTTAAATTTCTAGTTATGGGCTCAAAAATCATTTCGAAAAAAAAAAAGAAAGAAATTTTTTTTTCAAGTTGTGATTTTATATTGGTGCACAAAAATTGAAATTGCATATTTTATCAAACTTTCTCATTTTCACATTTTGAGACTATAATGCAAATCATTTTGTGTACAAATTCCTCAAAATAGAAATCACTTCATTTTTCTAAGAGTAAAATCACAAATCAATCTTTCAAAAATCAATGACACTTTTGCATACGAAACTTTTGGAATAAAAGTGGGTATTCGATTGATGGCCGTGTATTGATAATTTTAATGATGTCTTCTATTATGATAAAATCTTGGCGAAATACTAAAATCCCATAATAAGGATTGTGGAGCATGTATCGTCACCTCGATTTTATTGTAAAAAGCGACCTCATTAAGATATCATTTTCTCTCATTCACGTACTGACATTGTCATCTTTTTGCAGGTTATGTGTAATGCTCCATGACATTCTCGTGTTTGACCACACAGAGAAGTGAATCAAGAACTAGGACAAGAGTTGATTTTTACTTTCATTTGAGCAAGAGTTTCTCGTATTTTATTATTGTCTTTACTCTTGTTAAGAGTCGTGTTTTCCGTTTTGAGTTTTGATTGTCAATCCAATTAATGCCTTTGTAAATCACGCGACTCATTTTTAATGATGGAATTCAGTTTCATGCAAATCATCATTATATATATATATATATAAAAGCAAAACAAAGCAAAAAAAAAAAAAATCAAAAAATCAGAAGTGTTTTAAGTGAACCTATACGTTTACCTTCCAAAATGAATTTCAAGAAAACGTTGCTTAATGCCCTCTCTTCACGTAGTCGTTTTCTTGGGCTCATCGAACTCGAAGAGCAAGCATGCGTTGAGGTTTCGTCGGCACCAATTTTCCATAGAGGCGGAACGAAGTTGGATTCCATTCTGAGAAGTTTTGTTATTCGCAAATGCCTTAGATGCCAAAACAACCCATCGATCTCGTTCACTTTACATGATGAGACAAATGAAAGGAGTTGTCCAATATCCAAAAGGACAAATTCAAAGGAAGAGTAAACTGTATCGATTTCAATTATTCATTTCTGATACCATTTCTGACTTGATTTTCTTTTCATTGTCAAGGAGACATCAAGAGTACCAAGTTTTGTAATGTTTCAACAAATGCGATGGAGCATTATTAAGTCATGTTCATCTTAAACAAAGAAGGATTCAAATGAAACGGAGGCGCAATATTATTTCTTCCTCCATGAGAGATACATTGGGATGTTGATCACTCGACTTTGTAAAGGATGTAACTCGTTCCTAAACTTGATTTCTCTTCAGTATAAAAAATGACATATCATTTTCTTTGGTACAGGACAGACTCGAACGGAACACAGGTTTGTCATATAAAGAGTGGGAGAACAACGTTTGATTTAAAGAAAAATCTCTCATTCATCCATCAATGAAGTGTGCTGGAACAACATTGCCAAATTCATCAAAAAGGATGTATCGTTCCTCATTTGAACCTAACTAAGAATGGAGATAACTTGTTTCATCTCTCCTTCTTACAGGGTGATATAAAAAAAGTTGCACCTTGACCATAGAAGCAGCGCCTTCCACCAAGGAATCAGGAAGACATCAAGCACTTAAAGGCGGATGCAAGGGAATGATATTGTCGAGTTACCAAATATCCACGAATGTGAATCCAAGAGATGTTAGTGCCCAAAAGATGAAAGCGAATGAAGGGTAATAATGTATCGTTTCCAACATTTCATTCCCTAAAAATTTTTGCACTAACATATTCTTTCACATTCTTTACAGGGTTACGGGTCACCATGCCACAGGTAAGTACCCTTCTTCTCAATTTTTAAATTTTTTTTTTCTTTTAAGTAAAAAAAAAGGAAGAGAAAAAAATGGAGAATTTCCATTACAAAAAAGAACCTTTTGCGTTTTCCTAGAGACAAAAAAAATGAAATGAATAATTGAGAAAAAAAAATTACAAACCTTTTGAGCATCCTTTTTATCCCAAAATTGTTTTCTCGTTTTGTGAATTATTCATTTTGAATCAAATTTCCCTATAGAGATTGATCTATTCAGATGATCTCGACAGAGTGAGATGGAGACATTAACCATGCCAAACAAGAAGTGCTTAGGATGAAGAAAGGCAAGCCCATTTCCAAACACGTCCTTTAAACACTTTTGAGAGTTGAGTGAAAAGCGATATTCTCTTAGGACGAAAGATTCATTCGCGTTGAGCACAAAGATCGAAATGACAAAAGCGTTTCATTCATCAATCCCAAGTACCAAGCTGACATATTGTTACCCTTTTGAGCCGAATAAAGATGATCCTTCAAAGTACCCCTATTGAGAATGACCCTTCATTAGGGCAACATAGAAGGTTACGGTCGTGTTGTAAAGTGAAAGGTTGAGAAAGATTATATTACTTTCACTTGCATCAATCATCTGGTGATAGCTTCAAATGAATTCTCATTAGACCTCGACTTATCCCAAAGTGAAGAAGAGCATTTCCTTCTCTACCCAAACACTGATATCCATTGCTTTAACCAATTTGGACATGATTATTCATTTCTGAACCCCGAGCGGTGATCATCTCCCTTCACTGGGGCAAGGCATGAGAATTGACCAAATACAATTGAGAGTCACGAGAAAATGTGAAAAGCATCTCGAAAGTCATAAGAGCTCCAAGAGTTCAAAGAGCAAAAATTTCTACAAACTAGGGGGCATGAAAAAGCAGTGTGCCTGGTAAAAGCAAGGCCAATGCCCGTTAAGAAAAAAAAAAACCAAAAGTTGCATCTTATGTGGAAAAAAATTATCAAGGTCCAAGTGCTTGCGCAAAAAAAAAAAAAAATTCATCACAAAAGCAAAGGACATTAGAGAAAGGAGCAAAGCTCCCATGCATAAAAGATTAGTTAAGGGACTTTCGAGATGCGTTGTATTTCTAAAGCCAAATGATTTGGAAATGTCAAGTGACCTGGTCATGATGTCATGATGATCACCGACTCTTAAAAACCCTCTTGAAAATTTTAAGCCTTTCGAGCCTCGCCCAAGCCAACATTACAATCCTGTTCCGAAGTCTCTTCTGATTGGGATGGTTTGAGTGAAAATGAGAATGCCACAAAGAAGCTACTGCTTGAAGGAGTGGAAGTAATTCTATCTTGTCTCATCTTCCAAGCTCTCGACCTGTAAAGCTGTTGAAGATAGTGACAAATGTTCCTTTATTGGCCTCAAAGCAATAATTTCTTTGTGTAAGCCCTAACCGAGCCTATATTGCGGTCCTTTCAAAAGACCTTTTTGATCAATCAGATTGTGCTCATTGAGAATGTTTCCGGAAGCCTTCGACGTAGGTTATGTGAGATACTTTCAGCAACCAATTATATTCCACATGAATGGATGTGATCAAGTAGCCATTTTATTGAGAGTGCGAGAGAAACGCTTTCTAACTAAGAAGCTCTAGTTTGGCATGCTTAATGGACCTTTTTCTCGAGTCGTAGCCGTTCTGATAAGAACTTGTCTCCTAGAGAATTTGATGATTAATGATATATCCATGAGCAAGATGACAATTTTGCGTCACATGAGGTTGATGGACATCGAATGTTTTTCTAAAGCTTTCGGACTTAGTTTGCTTATTTTGTTCAATTATTGCTGCAATATTGTCAATACGTCTCTTGATGACGTCTCTAATGATATTTGCTCAAGTTGAGTTTGACAGGATTCATCAGTGAAGCCATGCAGTTTTCTAAGGGTTTAGCGGGTGCTTACATAAAAGCCAAAGGTTTATGGTTAACCACGCTTGTCCGCCTCCCAGTCGAAACTCGTTCGTACATAGGTGAGACTATCATACCTGGTTAAAACTCTTTTTACACGATGAGACCTCAATCATATCACTTGTTATGACCCGGAGAGCTTTGTATCCTAGAGTCTTCCATCCTTCTTATGACCCGGAGAGCCTTGTATCCTGGAGTCTTCCTCACTTCTTATGACCCGGAGAGCCTTGTATCCTGGAGTCTTCCACCTTTCTTATGACCCGGAGAGCTTTGTATCCTGGAGTCTTTCACCCTTCTTATGACTAGGAGAGCTTTGTATCCCTGGAGTCTTCCTCACTTCTTATAACCCGGAGAGCCTTGTATCCTGAATCTTCCTCACTTCTTATGACCCAGGAGAGCCTTGTATCCCGGAGTCTTCCTCACTTCTTATGACCCGGAGAGCCTTGTATCCTGGAGTCTTCCACATTTCTTATGACTTGGAGAGCTTTGTATCTTGGAGTCTTCCACCCTTCTTATGACCCGGAGAGCCTTGTATCCTGGAGTCTTCCACATTTCTTATGACCCGGAGAGCTTTGTATCCTGGAGTCTTACACCCTTCTTATGACCCTGAGGGCCTTGTATCCCGGGAGTCTTCCATCCTTCTTATGACCCGGAGAGCTTTGTATCTTGGAGTCTTCCACCTTTCTTATGACCGGAGAGCATTGTATCCTGGAGTCTTCCTCACTTTTTATGACTCGATGGGCTTTTGCAGCCCGAAATCTTTCTTCACCTTATTGACAAGACGCGTTTCCATAGTTATGAGTCATTTTTGTCGACCTAATACGTGCATATGCACCTAGGGTCTTTCCAACGCCAAAAATAATTTAGGTGTCTTAAATGCCTTTTGATTGCAACCTCTTCGAGGCTACATTCAAAGAGGGGCATTTGCTTGACACCTATTTTTTATCTTTCAAATAGTATATAAAAAAAAATCATAATCAAAATCAAAATCAAATCAAAAATCAAAAAAATCAAAAATAAATAAAAAAAAAAAAAATTAATTATTAATTTCCTTTAAAAAAAAAAAAAAAAGAGTTGCGAGGGTCCGGTCAGGGCAGGATCCGGCCTTGGCCCGACTCGCCCTTTTTTTTTTTTTTTTCCTTTTATTTTCTCCCTGCGTGGGCCTGGGCCCAACCCTCCCCTTTACTTTTTCTTTTTTCTTTCTCTTCCCCTTCGCACAGCCCAGCCCTATTCTTCCCTCCGGCCCGGCCCACCCTGTTGTCTTCTCCCTCAGCCGCTTACTGCACAAGGAACCAACGAAGTAGAAAGCAGTCGTCCGCTTGGGGAAGTGGCGAAGCCGAAAGCAAGGGCGAGGCCGGAGGAGACAGCATCATCTCGCGGGGCGAGCGAGCATTGGAAGGGGAAGAGAGGTCAAAGCCGATTCACACGCGCGCTAGCCGAAGGATCGACAAAAGGGAGCTCGGCAGAGAGAAGAAGAGGGGGGACCAAGCACAAAGAAAAAAAAAAGAGAGGAAAAAACGAGAGAAAGAAACACAGGGGAGGAGGAGTCGTGGTGGCAGCCCTCGCCGCGCCACCGCTACCCCCTGCGACGTCTACAGACCAAAGCTACGACGCCGCCGCTGCCCTCCGAGCGTCGACCCATAGTACCCGTTGCCGCAGCTCCCGACGCCAATCGAGCAGAAGAGAACCGGAGGGAGAGGCACAAACAGAGGGCAGAGAGAGTGAGCTCGAGAAAAGAGAGCTATACCGCCACCACCGTCGCCGAGGAGCCGCCCAATCGACGCCGTCTTCCCGGAATCCAGATTTGAAGAAACGGAGGGGAGGAGGGCAGCGGCGCCGCCTAACACCTGTCCGAGCCCCTTTGCCCTCCTCGCCGCCTCAACCCGACGCCGCCAAGCCACCTCACTATAGCCCGTGCCGTCGCTCGCCCGCCTCCACCTCGCAATCCAACGCCGCCGCAGCAACCTACCGCAACCGGCTCCGTCGGCGACGCCGCAGTGACCACTAGCAGCTCGGGCGGTGACGCCGTTGCAGCACCGCAGCCGCGACGACCATCGCGCCAAAGAATCGAAGCTCGAGAGAGAGCTCGGCGAAGAGCAACCTAGAAACCTAGAAACAGAGAGAGAGAGAGAGAGAGAGAGAGAGAGAGAGAGAGAGAGAGAGGCAACTTTGCCCCGTGGCCGCTCGAAGCATTCGCCGTGGCCGGCCGCCTCGTGGCGGAGCTGCTCGTCCGCAAGCACCGCGCCACCACCGCGCGCCCGACTCACTGCGGCCCGAGCTCCGCGACCCCCTGCACTCGCGACGATCAAACGCTCGTGCCACCTCCGCCGGCGCTAGACGCAGTTTGAGCTGCCGCCGCCCTCCGTCCCCGACGCCACCCGAGCTTCTGCCGCTCCCCTCTGCCGAATTGTCGCGGCACCACTGCCGCACGAGCACCCTCCCGCGACGCGAGCTGGGGTCGCCATCTGCGTCGCTCCGCAACGCAAAGCCCACCTGCCTAGCCACGACGCCACCGCCGCGCCACCATCTCGCTCGACACCAGCAACCCGTGCCGGCCACCGCACCTCGGCCGCCCTGCCGTGCCGCTGTGACCAACTTCCGACACGCGTCGTCGTGCCTCTGCCGCGAAGAAGCCCCGGAGAGAGGAGGCGCAAACCAGTCTTGACTGGTCGGGCGAAACCCCATCGGGTAGGGTTTTGAGTAATTTGGGCTGAATGTTAGGGCTTGGTTTAGGCTGTTTTAAGTAGTGGGCTTATGGGCTTTGTTTTAAAAAAAAAAATTAAATCGACCGGGCCTACACATCGGGCCCGGTCGGGCTGAAGTCGCTTGTTTCGGGCCGCCCGGCCCGATCCGTCGGGCTCGGCCCCGTTCACCGAACCAGTCGACCCAACCCTGGGATCCAACCTGGTTCGTTTCAAATATATTATATTATTATAATATTATAATAATATTTTTATAAAAAAATATTTATAAAATATTTATAAAAAATTAAAAAATTTCGAAAATCCAAAAGGGTAGGTTCGATTAGAAATGACCATGTATTGCATTTATAGTGTATTTAGGCCTTTAATTGCAAGTATATTGATTATATTGCGTATTTAATTTACATGTTTAATCATGTTTGCAATTGCTTAGTGGCATGTGTTAACTTACTACAATTAGGATCTTGATTGTTACTTTATTGATTACGCATCCGCATGATCACATTATATGTTAGTGGATAAGCATAAAATCAATTCAAACTGCCTGCCAAAAATCATTTTGTTAAAATGAACAAGATTAGGTACTGAAATGGCACTAATTGGTTAATTAGTGTAATCAAGTCCCCGAATCTAAATTCTCTGTTTGCGTAGGAAGTGAGACACGCTCCCATGCCTCACTTGGTTTCTAGCCGACCCCAATAGGCTAGTGGCGACTCATTTTGTGCAAAATTCCTAGAAAATATCCCAATGTCACGCTGGGTATGGGCTTGGGAGAAGTCTCGCCTAATCATGGGCCTTAGGCCCGTCTTTTAGACAATGCCCCTAAACCTGTTCCCTCCCTCGAGGGTAGGTCGCGACAGGAACAAACTTACTCCAAGCTAAGTTTTTTACTACAAAATCCTCAAAGTGATGTACTCGTGACAAATTTACTTTTCATTAATTTTCATTAAATTTTACTATCAAATTACTGAGTTAAATAACACGTGATAGTTGACAGGTGTAGTAATTTGAAGTTTATCCTTTGATTGTTACAAATGTACTAAGTTGTGGTTTTTGGTGGTATTAATAAAACTAATGAAAGGTAAAGTTACTACATATGTAAAAATTTGAGGGTTTTGGTGATCAAAAAATTAATTTAGGTTAAATTTGTCATACGTGTACTAGTTTAGAGTTTTTGGAATACAAAAAATTTATCATATGTATATTAATTTAGAATATTTTGTGTTATTAATCCTTAAATCAAATTATAGACTATTGACTTTGGACTTTTCAATTGATTTTCGACCGTTTGTCTATTGAAACACCTTTGTTTTTAAGTAAAACAAGATTTGAGGTTACAACAGTCACGTCGGATGCCGAAGTTACGTTTAATAGCCACATAGGAGGTGGAAAATTCAAATTAAAGTCATCGCACGTTTTGGATGTATTTCACGAGTAGCATTATTTGAAAGATTTAAAATTTAACTACACTTTTATTACATATTTTAGGAAGAAAAGTACAAAAAAAAAAAAAGTTTTAAATCTATTACATTTGTGCCAATTTAGTTTTCAATATTTCAATTGAACCAATTTAGTCTTATATCTTTTACATTTGTGTCAATTGAGTCTATTTGGCTAATTTTATTGGAAATTACTAACATGGACGCCGATGTCCTACATGATGTGATTGGGGCTAATGTGGACAACATAAAAAAAAAATTAATACTTTTTTCTGTTTTTTCCTTTGTGGCCCTCACTCGACTGCGAAGGTCAAGCTCTCGCCATCTTCAGGAGGGCAGCCCTTGCCAAAGGCCATAAAGTTTGGCCAAGGGTTGTCCTCGTTGGATTTGGTGAGGGCGTGACCCTTGCCGGCCACATTAAAACAAAAGAAAAACAATAATTTCTAACGAAAATTGGTCGAGTAGACTAAATTGACACAGATGTAAAATTTTAAAATTAAATTAGTCCAATTGAAAAGTTAAGTATTGAATTGGTACAAATGCAACATACTTATGATTATTTTGATATTTTCCTCATTTTAGGATGTACTTATTCTAACAAAAAAGAAAGTTAAGATGACTGCTCATCTAATAAATTTATTCAAGATATTAGGATAAGCACAGCTAACGGGTCAATTAAGAATTCCAAAATCTCTTCTTGCATAAAGCACATCGTTTGAGTCTCCCCGCTCCCAATCGATCATTATTTTAGACCCCCAATAATCGAATGTAAAGCGCCATAGATGCGTCCATAGGTTCCCCATTCATTGCATCGGAAACCTCCCCCAGCGAACAAAAGAAGACAGTGACGCCCCCAGTCTGGAAAGACTAAAAAGAATGGCGTTTTGAAATTTTCAACGACCTCGTTCGCCAAGATGATGTGCCAAGAGCCAGAAGGAAGATGAGCGTGCGCCAGCTTCGCATGAAAGCAACCTTTGACTATGGCGAGACTCATGTTTTGTCTGGACTCCTCCCGATTTGAAAACTCTTTCTTCAGATTAGTACGAAAGCCCAAGTTGCTCAGATGTCTATCGGCAAGAGTACGTCATGTCTCGAGGCTGGCATGCATTAAGGATTAGCAGGCCAACTAGCCATCAACCCAATCATCCAAGCCGGCTTCTTAGAAGATGTCACAACAATTATCGTGAATGTGTTAAATAATATATATAATTTATTATAAATTCGGGGTCCTTCCTTTAAATGAGTATAATTAAGAATAAAGTATAGATTATGGTAATGGAAATTGATTATCTATGATGTGCTACCTAAAAGATCTCTTACTTTTATGTAGTGGATATTCGATTTTTTGAAGTTCATATCTCTATTCTTGGCATGCGTTTAGTGTGTGTGAGTGTGAAGGATTTAGTTCCTTTTATATTACGGGTAAATATTAAGAAATGCCTCGTGTTGACCTCTTATGTAAGATTTCATAGTAAGCCCATGATCAATTAGTAGATTTGTCGTGTTCTTTTTGTGATATTGGACTAACCCTTTGTCCCAAAAGAGGAAACAGGCCAACAATATACTTAAATACTTATTTCTTCGCACTTCTCCTTAGGTAAGCCGGTTTATACATGCACAAGATAGTAAAGGAAGCAGCGTAAGCTACGAAACGGGAAAGCAGACGGGAATAACAGGAATAATGAGTAGGTCTAAATTGAGTGGCCGTGCTAGAGTTGAACTCTTAATCATGCTTCGATACCATGTTAGAGTATTTCGTTTGTCAATAAAATTTATCTGCAAGGAAAGAGGCCAATAATGTACTTATAGCATATTTCTTGACATGCCAAACATATTTTTCAGTACGCAATAGTTTAATTTGTGATGAGAAAGCAGGTCAATAAAGCAGGTTTTTTTCTATAGAGACCGTGTAATTGACCAAGTCATATAGACTGTTAACGTGATTGAGGACAGGACATCTTATCTAGTTGTATGAATTGTTATGTACTTAAATTAGGTGAGCTATCTAATTAAAATATAATATTCCTTAAATTAACATTTGGATGAGCTTATAGCAGTAGTTGTTTCAGATAATTGGCCTCCGATCTTGTCACACCAAAGTAGCGCACTAAATCAAGAAGGAAAAAAAGAAACTTCGTTTTATATTGAAAAAGTTACAGATTGTCCCCTAATGTTTCATTATTTATGAATTACACCCTCTAAATATATTCGGCTCCTATTACCTTCTATTACGGATGGGGATGAACTTGTCGAGTTTCAAGCAAAAAAATTCACCAAAACTTGAGTTGGTTTATCTCCCAACTGATTTGGAATAGAATCAAGATTTTGGTCAATCTTCGAGGTTTGATGGGTTTTGACCGCACATCCTTAGTGACCCCTTTGCCCCCCTCCTCCTCCCAAACATGGTCGAAAAAGTGCAATCGGCGACACGGCAGAATCGAAAGAGCAAAACACACTGTGGTTTAGTGGTCAAGGCACAGAGCAGGTACAAAGTGAAAAATAAGTAATGCTCGAATGCTATGCATGGATTTCTGCATATCTTACGTCCCCTATTGCAAATCGAAGAAAATTGAGGGGCCAATATATAAATAAAATGAACTTTTTGTCTAGAAGCGGATGTCGGAGGGCGGTGAATCCAATCTATTGACGTCAACCTAACCCTAAAATGAGGAGGCCCAGGACAGCTGTGAATCTTTTCCTACCGTCTTCCTCTCACCACTCCTCCTCTAGGACAGTGCACGTCCTCTCCCTTCTCCTTAGCTGTCCCTGGTCCCCTCGCTCCGCTCTCACCAAATCCAGGTCAACCCCTTTCCCTCTAACGCATCCACTTTTTCTTCCCCAACCACTTCCACTTGCAGGGGCCAGCACCGCCTCCCATTCCATCGGGAAATCGAAACGAACCGGCCGGTTCAAGTAAGAACTGATTCCACCGATTCAGTTTCTAGGTTGAGCAAATAAAATTTTCTTACTCATATGAAAAATCGCAATACAAACGGGTAATAATATGATCACTTAACCAACATATGTTTTTGTAGTGAAACTGGTGCAATATTAATGTTTTATTTTTAAATTTTGATTTTTTTCAAACAAAAATCGAGCTGGTTGTTGGGCAGAACTAGAAACCGAACCGGTTTTGAGCTAGGAGTCACAGTATCAGCTCTTGATTGTAGGCTAGAAACCGACACATTCGGGAGCCAATTTGCCCTTACCGTTCCGTACAATGCATTGCTTTTTGCGTGGCCTTGTCCATATCCCCCGACCACATTTCATCCAAGAGAAAATGCACAACTTGACTTTAGTATCATCTTGTAAGATACAGCTTAAAAGCTTTAACTTGATTGAAGACTTGACATGGCCCAATGTACTTGCCAATGGAGTATTGAAGGGGGACTACTATGGTGGCTTCATGATGGCCTCAAAATAGCTAAGGAGCATAAGTTTTTGAAAGTTAGATGTCGAAGTCGTTGTACATTGCCTAAATCGATTATTCCATCAGTATATCGAACTAATTTACGATTGTAGGTCAGTTATGGAGGATAGTTTGGAGTCATGAATTTGCATAGATACCCCAAGGACAACCATTGCGCTGATAGACTCGCCATGAGCGACTTCGCCATAAGCCTTTCACTTCCATTTGCTTTTGTTCCATCGATCAGGTCGGCTATTTCAACTATGGAGACTTTACTGCTGCGGGAGCTTCTTTTCCTCGTGCAATTATTTCTACGTAATATCACACTATTAGACATTTGGTTTTTAGCACATGCTTTCCGAGTTTTAGCAGCCACTGCAAACGCTGCCAAAACATCTAGTACCAACAACTCGATTGCTGTAACATCAATGTCGCCATAAGCTTTAGTGACGATCATAGCAATCACGAGTAAAGAGTATTGTAACGCCACCGACAGTCTAAAAATACAGCAGCAATTATCACAGTAATCGCAATCACCACTAATCATCCTCTAATCATTGTTTTGATTATCGTTGTTGTTGGCGTTGGTGTTGATGTTGCTGTTGCTGCTGCCGTTGATGTACACCCATAAAATAGTCTTATACACCAAAAATATTGGCTAGAAATATATTCCTTTTGTTATTCAATAACATCTCAAACTTGAAGTACCAGCAACTGCAGAATTTCCTCTTATACACATAATCCGAGAGCCACAAAAATCAATTAGCATTCAAGGTATGGCGATTGAATAGCAAAGAAGTTTCTAATCTTGATGTTCTTGCCAAAAATATTAAAACAGAATCAAGAAACCGTACCAGAATCTCTCTCATCGGTGTCACGAGCTTTTAACATCCATGTCTACATAGTAACCTCGAGTAACCAGAAAAGACAACGAATTGGATTAGACTTATACCAGATCAAAAGCCACCTCCACCAACAATTCTTTGCATTAGCATCGAGTTTCTTCATCGCCAGGCCGTATCGCGAAACTTTTAGAAAGTATTGATTAAGCCTCTATAGTGACACGACCGACGATTGTTTTATGGCCAACCTAGTTTCAGGCCAAGTAACATGCAAGATCTACAAAACTGCAGAAACTAGAATCAGTCACGTAGTGCATGGTTAATATATCAGCTTAA
This sequence comes from Eucalyptus grandis, assembly GCF_016545825.1. Lineage (NCBI taxonomy): Eukaryota > Viridiplantae > Streptophyta > Magnoliopsida > Myrtales > Myrtaceae > Eucalyptus > Eucalyptus grandis. The sequence continues at coordinate 21,859,351 of NC_052613.1, forward strand.
TAACTGGCTTTGAAAAACCAAAAATTTACAACACCATTTTTCTCCTATGATGCACAATCACATTCACTCCCTCTCCTGGAAATGGATTGAAAGAGCAGAGGAGGAAGAGAACAGTGTGTCCCTAAGCATGCATGATTCCATTTTCATGTGCAATAGGGCAAGTCATATTACAAGATAAAGCGGCTCCCATGGCCCTGAAGAAGTTCGTTGTCACCTCAACTTGTCAATTATAGAGGAAAAAAAAAAGCATGCAGAAGTCTGGACTCACAAGCCTGAACAGTCTGGTTGACGGCACGTGCCGATGTTACATGCCACAAAATACAAAACTCCGAGATGACACCGATAAGTTCGACTAGCTTCTTACGTTGGCCTATGAGATTGTTGGATATTTAATAATTTGAATTGGATTCACAAGTCTGAACAGTCTGGTTAACGGCACGTGCCGATGTTATATGCCACAAATTACAAAACTCTGAGATGACATTGATAAGTTCGACTGGCTTCTTACGTTGGCCTACGCGATTGTTGGATATTTAATAACTTGAATTTCACCCATCTAAATAAAATTTCCTCCTAATAGAAAAGGTACTAGTTTTAACTTAATAATATGAAATATACGCTTAAATTATTAGGTGGATGATGTGATGGTACTGAAATAATCTCTTTAATGTATTTGCGGGTTTCAATTGTAAGCACGCCCCAATCACATAATGGTCCTCATATTTTGTTTTCCTTTAGACAGACAAAGATCAAAACCCCCTCAATAATACAGGGGAGATGGACCCTGTGATGCTTACCAACTCTCTCTCCTCTCGATTCCACTATAAATATGCGTCCCTGCCCATCATTTCCATGCAGTCCAGCGGCACACCCAATTGGCCAATTCCTCTCCTTAATTTCAAAAAGCCATGGCTTTTCAAGGCGTCCTTTCGAATAAGATGGCCATGGCACTGGTTGCCCTTGGCCTCTTGGTGGCGGCCGCGGCGGCCTCCGGCAACTTCAACAAGGACTTCGACATCACGTGGGGTGATGGCCGTGCGCAGATACCCAGCAGTGGCCAGCTCCTCACGCTGTCCCTGGACAAGACGTCGGGGTCGGGCTTCCGGTCCAAGAAGCAATACTTGTTCGGGAAGATTGACATGCAGCTCAAACTCGTGCCTGGGAACTCCGCCGGCACCGTCACCGCCTATTACGTAAGCCCATGAATACCATGCCTCTCGATTTTGCAAGTTCGTGTCTTGTTCACATAATTTGAACAACTTTACTTGGTTAATCTCCGTGGTCAATTTACGCAAGTTGTCCCGTGTCTACGTGCATCGAATAGGACATCGTTCCAAGGGAGACGGATGTGATCTCTAAACCCCTTTTTTTTTTTTTTTTTTTGTCTTTTTGCAGCTTTCTTCTTTGGGTTCTGCGCACGACGAAATCGACTTCGAGTTTCTCGGTAACCTGAGCGGCGACCCGTACACCCTCCATACGAACGTTTTCACGCAAGGAAAAGGAAACAGAGAACAACAGTTCCATCTCTGGTTCGACCCCACCAAGGACTTCCACACCTACTCCATCCTGTGGAACCCTCAAAGCATCATGTAGCCAACACAGCTCTCGCCCTTTATCAAAATGAAACTAATTACGGATGAGTTTCAGTTCCTAATTTGTTTGATTATTCTCGTGCAGCTTCTCTGTCGATGGAACGCCCATAAGAGAGTTCAAGAACCTCGAGTCGAAGGGCGTCGCGTTCCCGAAGAGCCAGGCGATGTGGATATACTCGAGCCTGTGGAACGCCGACGACTGGGCCACGAGGGGCGGGCTGGTGAAGACGGACTGGACGCAGGCCCCGTTCACGGCCTCCTACCGGGGCTTCAATGATGAGCAGGCCTGCGTCGGGTCGTCGGGATCCTCCTCGTGTTCCTCCTCCTCCGGCGACAAGTCTTGGCTATCACAGTCACTCGACGCCACAGGCCAACAGAGAATCAAGTGGGTGCAGAAGAATTACATGATATACAACTACTGCGCCGACACCAAGCGCTTCTCGCAAGGATTCCCTCCCGAATGCTCTCTTTCTTAGAAGAAGGAAAAGAACACATGCAATATGATCACCAACTTTTTCCGTTTTTCTTAGGAACTTAGTACTTTCTTTCGTTTATATCGAAGTAGTCCCTCTTCAAATTGGCTTGAACTGTTGAATAATATAAAAAAGAAGAAAAGAAACTAGGCTTGAATCGTTCCTTCTCTCGTTGTCTTTGCCAAGCAAGTGCTTTATCAGTGAGCTTGTACCTTTTGACTTCTTCAATAATAGCGAAAGTATGGATTTCGTGCCCATTTTTCGTATTCTAGTGAAATTCAATGGATATTTTATACTTTTCAAAATCTTTCCTGCCTCTTGTGTGTAGATTTGCTTTAACAAATAAGAAATAAGTACATTAAAATATTAAAACCTATCACGAAAGTGCAATTAAGTCTAAACTTGTTAAAATGGTTCAATTAATTCCTTATGTTGATTAGACTTAATTTTAAAACTCAATTACACTTTCGTAATAAATTTTCGAACTTAACTTCATTTTTTAAGAGTTAAAACTTAATCGCATTTTCGTGGTAAGTTTTAGAGCTTCCGTGTGCTTATCTCAATAAATAATTATGTAGAAAGTAATGGAAGGTGAGGAAGGTAGGAAGAAAGGATTTTAGCTTAGCGTAAGGGCAACGACAGAGAATTTCTCACGAGGCTGTTGAGACCACACACATCATTTGTCAAAATGGGCAATCGGACGCATCTTTCATTTGGTCAAAGGGGCACGACTTTTCCTTCCTTTCGGATCATCGTTTCTCTTTGTCCTATCACGTCCTTCTTTAATGTGCCAGCTTGATGAAAGATACTTTCTACATCAAATGCAAATATATTCAGTTGGGAACAAACACCGTGACTTGTTGTAAAGCATTATAAAGTCATTATAAAATAGATAGCTTGATGTAGCATCTAATTATGGTAACCACTATCCAAGATGCATCCTCATTTATATCTTCTGATATTTCGGCCGGCTAAAAACCCAAATTAGACACGATTAATAGACAAGTCGTGTATTGATCTAAAAGCTCTTGTTTAGAATTGCAATTAATATTAAACTTCCCTTCGTAGAAATAATCGGGCATGAGGGAGCCTAACTAGACGAAACCTGAAAAACCTGTTTATGTATATTACCCATTTGTGCTTTGGACCTGGATGCTTAGCCGAACTCATGATTGGGTTGTAATCCAGACACAAGACAACGCAAAATTTATCTTATCCCGCTTCATCCTTGTGTAAATAATTGCATGAAACCATACGATATTTAATATGATTGTAAAGTGAAATATTTTGTTTATGCAAGTCGAGACTCTAGAGTATTAGTTAATCCACCAGCGACATTATTTTTTCTAGTTTTACTTAGGTTGCGCTTTTTCAATCCTCTATTCGTTTAAATACTCCTTTTAACAATATTGTGACCATATTACCCCTCTTGTGACCTATGTTTAGCATGCTTCAATAGTCAAAGGGACGTACCTCTTTTTTATTTTTTTCTTTCCTTGGGGTCCCACTTTGTTTATCTTCTCTCTTGTAGCAATTCTCTTCTTTCCACACCTTTGTGTCTACTAACAAAGATGCTCTTGATTGAGAGTCCCTCTCTTATCGCCGAGGTCGAAAGTTCGAAATCAGCAATTGTTACCGTTATAAGTGGGGGGTCATGATGGTGGGGTCTTGTGCTAGTCTCCCCCGAGGTACTAACGTTGGTTTGAATGTGCCACCGGGCGCTACTAGGGCTGTGTGACCCCGTAAGGGGTTTTAGGTGGATTCTCGGTTATCAAAAATAAAAACAAAAAACAAAGATGCTCTTGATGTCCAACTTACTAAATTGAGAATAATTCAAGACAAAGCATAACCTATTCTTCCAGCAAAACCATAGATTGATACCAATGGCTTGTCCTATAGTGATGAGTGGGCTTAACTATCCGGTGACGATGAAGGTGGCGGCCATGGTACTAGAAATCGGTAATATCTGTAACTTGTCTTTAAACCGTGAAATGTGACAACTTAACATGCTTATGGCTCGATTCAAACTAACCCATGAAACCCTAGAATAGACAAAATGTGAGAGGAAAAATATGAACCGACCAACAACTCAAAAAATCAATAAGAATAGAAATGACCTGCCGGTGGCTTTTGTGGATTGAAGATGGTGAAAAAGAAAACACTAAGTAGATGCTTTCTGGTCGTGAGTGTCTCTTGTGCGTGTGCCTAGAATTTCTCTTTTGGCTAGTATTCTATATCCTCGGTGAATTCTCTCCGTTGTCCTCTTGTGCCCCATTGTCCATCTGAACATCATCCATATCATCCTCCCAATACCCTTTTTCGGGTCAAAAGATCAAATGTGTGTTCCCTTACATAGTGATTAGGTTTCACCCACCAAACACAATTTCTTCTCCCTCGTCATCCTTAGCATTACGACCACACCAAAATGAGAAAATCTTTAACCAGCCCCTTGATTGACAATGCTATACCAAACAACATTATTGTCAGTAGACATCAAAGGCTTGGAAAGAAGAGCATTGAATGCAAGAGAGAGAATAGAAAGAAGATAAGAAGAAGGAAAGTGGGAGCCACAAAAAATAAAATAAAAAAATAAAACAAGAAGTGGGGAACCACATTCTTTTCTTTGGTAGAATTTAATTGAAACGTGCAAAATGGTGGGTCATACAAGGGGTAATATGGTTGTAACTAAATATGCAACAAATCCCACCAATTGGTATTCTGGATTTCACAAATTTGTCTGATACACTTGGGAAAATATGCATTGTAGACTTCACCTATAGAGAAAAATTACTAAATGATCATAAAATTATTATATGAATGTTGATTTAGTTGAGCTATGTCAATTTGACCAATTTAGTCTAAACCTTCTGACCAATTTGTTAATGTAGTCCTTCTAATCAATTTTGACGAGAAATCCTTGACATGGACATTGGCTACCCTACATGACATAACCAATTGACTTTGATGTAGACATTTTTTGTAATTTTTTTTCCTTTGTCTTTGTTTCTAGTTTCTCTTGACTAGTCCACAGCCTTGGCGGTGTCCACATTAACGATTTCCACCCAATTTTGACTAGAAGGATTATATTAGTAAATCATCGAAAATTTTAAAACTAAATTGGTCACATTTAAATATTTAGAATTGAATTAGCATCCATATAATAAATTTAACTTCTTCTTCTTTTTTGCAATTATCCTTATTATACCGTCACTCTTTCAAGGGCAACAGTTATATCAGCTTCTCAATTTCCAATATATTAATAATACACCAAATATATCAAAAGCTTCTCTATATATTGAAGGGATACTATCGGATGGAAAGTTTCACCATAGGAAATTGTCCCGTAAATCTTTTATACATAGGTGGGAAGAGAAGGCCACTACGCAAGCCGTTCAACGACAGATGACGTTAACGCGTTGAGCTTGGGAGCAACACCAATACGCAAGGCGATTTAGTATTATTCCTAAAATGGGATAAAAAAAACCAACACGCAATTTCGAGCAACGTCATGAATTCCGCCATTACATTTGCTTGATAAAGTGGTTGGAAACTAGAGAGTCCTGTCAGGAAAGAAAACACCGAATTTCAACAAGGTCAACTCATGAAAATCTTTGAAAAAGATTGTGCAAAATATGAGGGAAAAAAATATGAAAACCACTTTCACATTTCACAATTCATCTTCTGCCTTTTAAGATATGCAATTTGCGGTTTTGACCTGTCGTCTTCGTGGAAAAACTAAAACATTTTTATGTTCCTATCTTCTCCCTTTTGTTGGTGATTAGCCATAGCGATGGCTTGACTGAGTGTGGGCGAGCCCCAACGAGGGGAGCCTCACCCACCACAGGCAAGGTTTGGATGGGTGAGGGCAAGCCCCAACAAGGGGAGCCCTTGCCCACACTAGGTCAACCTCGCTTAGGCATGGCCAACCCAACCTAAGGGTCAGGCAAACCTCACTAGATCTCGTGAGGGGATCCCTTGCTAGGCTAGATTTCCCCCCGACAAACGCCTGGAGAGGCTACCTTGGTTTGGACAAGAGTTGGCCTTGCCAGATTTGACTTGGGTGAGCTAACCCACATTGGGTCTTGCCTGGGCGAGGTGAGCTGACCATAGCTTGTGGCAACCAGCAAAAAGAAAGAGAAGAAAAAAATATTAAAATTTATTAAAAATTATTTATGTCAATGCCTACATTTTACATGGCACTACTAGTGTCGATGTTAGTGAATTTTAGCCAAAATTGATTTAGATAAATCTAAAAGGTAAAATGTAAAAAAATTATAAATTAATTAATAAAATTAAAATATTTATGATTAAATTAATAAAAAGTATAATAAATTTAAAAAAATTTTGAATAATTTTCCTTACTTTATATACAGATATATACATGATCTGGATGGGAGAAAAGGAGTAAGAGGAGCAGTAGATTGCGACCGGTGGTTGGGGAGCTTTATTGGGACCGCAATGTCCCCACAAAAAGTCGACGGAACGTTTTCCTCTTCAAGGCAAAAGGCGACAGGGATTTCTCCTTACGTTCGTCACCATTGCCTTCAGCGACTTCCGTGGCAATATTCACCTCTATCGTGCCAAGATAATTTTGTCACATTTGGCTGTCATGCGATGTGACTAATCGGTAGCATCGGACCATAACTTCGTCGTCGTACACGACCCTTGGGCAACGAAAATTCTGTCACGTAAGTTTCCTAGTTTTGTTGTAATAGATGAGCACGCTAGATACGACGTTGCCTTACGTAGATGAACTAAGGCGATAATGTTGCATAGGTTTCGTCGCCAGGGCTTTCATCTAGATTGACGAAAGTAGCGTGTTTTCGTCACGCTTGCTCCAGCAAAGGCGACGGAAACACCAAAGCTAAAGCCACAAAAGCGGCAGATGCAATGTATTTTCTTGGGAAATAATTATCCAAAAAATCTTAAATTATTACACTTGTGTGAATTGAATTCTAAATCTTCTATTAACTGAGCCTATCCGATCAATTTTGATAAGAAGTTATGGATGTGACGCCGATCATCATACGAAACACAATTGTTATTGATTTAGTCATATTTTTTTTTTAAAATATTTTAATAACTTTTAATTTTTTTTTTTTTTCCTCTTTCTATACTTTTTTTTTTGGCTATTCTAAATTAAGGGCCGGCAAGGGCATGCAAGCCCTTGCTTAGATCCGATGAGGGCTCGTGTGCCCTTGATTTGGCCAGCAGTGGTGCCGCGGTTCTTGCCTAGGCCCAATGAGGGCCGTGATGCCCTTGTTGTGGCCGATTAGGGCATTGAATGAGGGCTGCCAAGCCCTCCCTAGTAGCTGACAAGGGCGTCACGATCCTTGCCTAGTGCTGGCAAGGGTCACTGAGTCAGCTAGCAGCTCTCGCTGGCCCTCAATCTCTTAAAAAAAAAAAAAAAGATAAGATAAATAAAAGGAAAGGAAAAAATAGAAATAATTCAAAAAATTATTTAAAAATATCAATGTCAATGCTAGTCATACCACATAAGATGGTCGGCGTCTTTGTCGGTAATTTCCCGTCACAACTAATCGGATGTACTTAATTGGTAAATTGTCAAAAGATTTAAGACTCAATTATCAAAATTAAAAAATTTAGGACTAAATTGATAAAATGTAACAAATTTAGAGTTTTTTGAATAATTTTCTTATTTCCGTTGCAATATGTTAACCTAAGGTGACAAAAAGTTACATGTTTCGTTGCCTAAGGTGGACTGAAGAGAGCGAAAGCAAAGGGTTTCTAAGTATGCACCTCTACGAGAAAATCGACAATTTAGGTATGAAAATTTTTTGCTATGAAAGAAATTTCGAGGCTAAAAAGTCAACCTTTTCGCCACCAACTTTTATTTCTTGGCCGAAGTATTGGAAAATAGCCACGAAAATTCAAATTTGTGGGTGAATGTCTTTGCCTGTTGCCATGGAAAACAACGTTGTGGCTACAGGTCTCACCTTCGCCCACGAAAATTATTTTTACGGTAGAAGATTAGACTTGTTACCACGAACAAATATGTGGCGACCATAGATTAGACTTTTTCGCGACTAATCATTATTATTCGAAGCGGAAGGAATAAACTTGCATTGACTTTTTGTTACGGATAGTCGTTTCCTGGTAAATTATCTGACTTTCCGCCCAAAAAAAAAAAAAAATCTTAGCCAAATATATAAATTAGATGATTGGAAAGTTCTAAATTCACCAAACTCAAGCATTTGACTTTAATTGTGGCCAAATTTTGTTAGAATTTGAATGTTCTTCCTAAATAATGAACTATGACCCTCAATTGTATTCTGAACTTTGTGAAGTTCTTGAAATTAAATGATATATAATCTAAAAACCTCAGAAGATCATCCTTTGTGAAGCTCTTTTATAATTAAAATGAAAAAAAATTATAAGTAAATTAGATAATTTGAAATTTTAAACTTTACAAGACCAGTCATCTAACTCATTCTGAATCTTTTGTCCCAAAAAAAGTCAATTCGAAGCTAAATTTTTTTAGAATTGAAAATTCTTCTATTTAAATGAACCATGACCTTGAACTTGTGTCCCAAATTTTGTGAAGTTTTTTTAAGATTAAAAATAAACACAATAATTCAACAAAAAAATAAACACAATTAAAAGTAAGTTAAGTGATTAGAAAAACTCTAAATTTTCCAAAGTGAAATATTTAAACCTCATAAATAATTTGGGACTAAAATAAAGTATGTCGCAAGGAGCCAATTTTTCCTGGGGAAAGATCTGGTCATTTGGCATGAACTGTGGCCACATTCTCTGGCGATAAGGTAGATCATTAGCGACAAAATAATTTTCGTGGCTAAAGACGAGGCTCCAACACGAAACATACTTTCATGGTAATATAAAGCATTTATGGCCACAAAATATTGTTCATCCAAAAGTTTTTTGCAAAATATTGTACTATATCTAATGGCGGAAAAAAAATGATTCGTTGCTAAAAATGAAATCTATGGCCACAAAATCTGCTTTCTTGGCCATAGATTATACATTTTGCAACAAAAATATAGTTGTGGCGAACTTTTTGTGGCACTAAGACCTTTAGCAGCAAAAGGTGGTTTGTGGTAAAGAGAGAAATTATCGCCACGAAAAAACATGTTTCATAGCCATGGTTATGATCTTTAGCCATGAATTTCGTTCCATGGTCAAAATTTCGTGGCCATAGGTCCGAGTGATCGCCACAACTTCTTTTCCTTTGTGCAAACAGACGAAATTTGTAGAAATAAAAAAAGGTTTTATCATTATACTATTTCTATAGCAATAGAACAAATTGATCACATTTCATCTTTTTAGGTCGCAAATAAGTAATGATAGCATATTGTGGAAGGTGCAATGGTACCTGATTTTGGTTATGTTGTTGTACGAACAAAGCACTATATGATAAGGCTAACGAAATAATTAAGAGGGGTGAATTGATTGCTTTTAAGAGAAACAAAACTTTTTGGCCGAAGACTTGCCATTCATGATGAAAAGCTGTTGTGCAGATGCAGATACTTCTATCGGGAGAATTACCAAAAAAGTCTCAAACCTATTACAATTGTGCCAATTCAGTTCTAAACTTTTTTTTTAGGCCAATTTAATCATAAACATTCTTATAATTGTGCCAATTCAGTCTATCCGGCCGAAATTGGCCAATTGGTGTTGACGTGGATGCCAGCTGGAGACAGTAGAGCGGCGAACGTTGATGTGGCAATTTTTTAATATTTTTTTGAGTTTTTTATTTTTTTTTCCCACCTTCTTCTTCCTTTGGCTAGCTAGCGTTGACTAAAGGTGAGCATCGGCAAGGCTCACCCTCGGCCACTAGTGCAAAGGCGAGCCTCACCCGGCCGACGGTGGCCTCGGCTGGCCTCGCTGGCCGCTAACGAGAACCGTCGCCAAATCTGGATGGCGAGGCTCGACCTCGCCATGGATGGGTGAGGCCGAGCCTTGCCAAATCTGGCGACGGCGGCCTCGCCGACCGCTAGTGAGGATCATCGCCAGATTTGGCAACCTCTCGCGCTTCCGGTTGTTGGCGACCTAGGCTAGGGCCCTGTTGCCCCCTTCAAACTCGTTCACCGTCCGCACCCTCTCCAGGGACGCCCTCAAGATTCGGCGACAATCATCGGTGACCGATGAGGCCGCCATCGCGCATTTGATGAGACTCGACCTCGCCATGGCTGGGTCGAGGCTTGCCTTCGCTAGTGGCTAGCGGGGGCGAGCCTCGCCAATGGCTGGCCAAAGAAAGAAGAAGGTGGGGAAAGAAAAAAAAAATCAAAAAATTTAAAAATTTTAAAAAATTGAAAATAATTAAAAAAAATAAAAGATAAAAAATTTGCCACATCAACATTCGCTAGCCATCTATCCCCAACCGGCGTCCCACATCGGTGTTGACCAGTTAATTTTGGCCGGATGAACTGAATTGACACAATTATAAAAGGTTTATAATTAAATTGGCCAAAAAAGAAAAAGTTTAGGACTAAATTGATACTATTGCAATATGTTTATGACTTTTTTGGTTATTCTCCCTACTTCTATCTAATGGTTGATGAAAGAGTTTAAAAAAATTGATGAAATTGCAAGCAAATGTATAGTAGTTCAGCCTTTCACTTGGCCTACTTTCACTATCTTAAATTAATAGTCATAACAAGGCTAGAATCCACTCATAATCTCATAAAACTACACTCTCCAGACGAATCTGCTTCAACATGAAAGCTTATTAGATAGCACTACAACAACAAGCACCTCTTACACTAACCACTCTCTCCTCGCAAATTACAAGAAAGCACAACCCTCTTACCGAATAACAATCGTAACAGAAGCGGATTTTCACAAGCGTAAGCACGAGAGTATCCAAAGATAGAGAGAATACAAGTTCTGACTTTTGCCCAAGTCCTCGGCCATCCTGGATCCCTTTAAATTGCCTTCTAATCTTCAATCCAACCGTTGAAGGCCATCCCTAGGTCAAAGGAGCAGTTCGATCAGCTTCTCTGCACAACAGACCTACAGATTGCACCTCCAGTCTTGCTATTCCTGAGCAAAGCAGAAGATTTCTAGAAATATAGGCTTTTCATCTTATGCTTCTACAGGCTGTCTGACTCGCTGACTGCTTGCAACAAAAGAGATAATGCTGCTTTAATCTTCTCCGGGTTGCTTTTTGCGGGATCCAGACCTTGAAAGTTGTTCCGTGATGCCCATTTGAATTCAAATCAATTTGGAGGAAGACGTAGGTATCCTTATCCAGGATTGTAGAAGCATGCGACAAGTCCTTTTTCCCATCTTCAGCAAGAGCTGCTTTTAGTCTTTTCAAGCTTCATCCTGAATTTACAGCTCTCCTTTCATGATAAATACATGACGTGGCAATGACATGTGGATTGAAGTACCACATGACCAACAGACAGGATGAGGAACACTATTACCACCTCCCATCGTCACGAACCAAACACTCAAATCTCCGCTATCGGATTCGATTGATAATGATTAATGCTCTCAACTCTTGGATAGAGTTGATCTCCATCATTGGATTAAGATAATGATGATCAATACCCTTTATTATTATATCAAGTGAATCTTTAACGTCGATCAATCAGATGAAGAATAATATTACTTATCATTAGATCGCATAGAAGATCAAACGGTTGTAATTAAAGAGACTTTTGTATAAATAAGAGAGCTCTACCTCTCATTTATGTAATCTACTTCATTTGAGTAATATAAGCATTCTCTAGAGCTTATCTCTCTTCTTTCTCTCTAATTCCCTTATTTGAGAGTGAGAATGAGAGAAGGCTTACTTAATCCAAACAAAGTGATTTAAGGTTTTAGGGCCGCACGGTTCTTGATCAAAAGAATCATCCCGTAACACTATTCCCATTTATTGTCACCACTTCTTGACACTTAAACGGGCAAATACAGTCCACACGATACTCTAACCAAAAAAAAAAATCAGCTTTTCCCCACCCTCTCTCCTTCTCCTCTGCCCACAGTAGTCGATTGTCACACCTATCACACATGACACAACCCTCGTCGTACCCAATGCCGACACCGGCGCCGCCTCGCCACTAGCCACCACCGGCATCTCGAGCGATCCCCTCTTCATGCCCTACTGCTTGCCTTTTGCCAAATCGAAACCACTCTATCGTCGCCCCCTCTGACCTTCCCCTCCCGCATCACGACCATAATTTAGGGGAAGGGAGACAGGCTTGAGCCAAGATCGAGGCTCGAATTGAGCGCGAGTCTCGGATCTCAGGCTTGGCAACACTCGACTTCAGATTTGTGACATTGGCTCGACTACGCCGGGCAAGCTCGAGCTCGTCGATAACGAGGACGAACCTTAGCCACACAAATGCAGAGCAGAAGTGACGGGTTATAGGCCGAGACCCAAGGCGTCGGTGATGGAGGCCGGTGTCGAGGGGTGGTACAAAGCAAAGGCCACCATGATGGTCACCCCTACTCTAGTTCTAACTAGTTGTCTTATATTTTACTGTTATAGAAGATATTTCTAAATTAATTTGTTTTATTATCTGCATAAATTTTGCTGAATTAAACAATCTTTATATATAGAACATTATGTGCAAAATAAACTATCTTTCGAGAATTGTGATTAACTTTGAGAATGCTCAAAATAATCTATATCAGATATATCTTCTCTTTATTTATTTTTTTAAATTCAAACCCAAAAAGACATAGAGGTTTGGAAATGACAGATCAATAATATAATAGCCATTTGGTCAAAAGCATGCGAGGTGACAAAATCATACCACGTGTTCTGCCACATGGCGATCATGGAGCCAAAGTGGAGCGTCCCGTCCGTGGGGAGCCCGTAGAGTTTACATTTTCTCAGCTCCAGCTGTAACTACCAACGAAAGATTGGTAAACTATTTCTGTATATAAATTTGCATTCAACTGAAATATATAAATAAATAAAAAGTTTGCATTCAACTGACATTGTCTTATTTGCTCAAAAAAAAAAAAAAAAAAACTGACATTGTCTTAGATAATTTCGTTTGTTTTTCTCCGCTATCTTGACCTCAGGTCCTTCAGGGATTGGGCTTTTCCAGTGCCATGATGCCATGGGCCTTGTCATGTTTTGGGCCTTTGCCTTTTGACCTTTCAGTCATGAAAAATAATCATTACTTTCGCTTAACCAGAAAAAGAAAAAGACACGTGAAAGTTAGGTTTCGCGAGATGTTTTTAGTTCTGTCCCCCATAAAGTAAGCCAAAAACATGAGTTTGTCTCGCTTTTGGGTCCATTCCAACTTTATCTCTAAAAGAAAATTTCTTCTACTTACAAAATAAATGGCAACAAATTTACAAAGTCCCATTTTGTAGAGCACTTTCGATCTAAGCAATCCGCCCCGCACCTTTGAAAGTTACATAAGATCCTCCTCCTTAACTCCTCGTATTATCTCCGCTTCTTGTCATCATTCTCTTATTATTAATCTTAGCATTACAATTAAATAGATTTTACGAATAAAACTTATGCTAAGTCATAAAATTCACATTGAAATATGCATAACGTTAATTGAGCCTACGCATGACGTGTGCATATAAAGTCTAGTTTTGTTCATGGGTAAACCTTAGGAGCCCTCGCTCGACTTCCAACAACCACCACTGAATGCCAGGACTTGGCAGAACACACAGAAAAGGTCTTCGGGCAGACTTCTAAAAAGTCGAGACCTTTTTCTTTTTTTTTTGGTGCTGGAGGAACTGGCTTACAGCCGACAGCCGACAGCCGCGCTGTAAACCTCCAGGTGACATTTAAGCAGGAGGACCCACCACCCCTGAGTCACACTTAATACACCTAGCACATCTCCTGAGTTTTGAATCCTTCACCTCTGAGTTGAGGATCAGCAGGGCCTTATCCAGCGGAGCCATTGCGGCCGATGGTAAAAGTCGAGACTTTCTTTTTCACTTTCTTGTCGAATTCTAAAGTATTATCTACATGGAGAAATTATATGTGTATCTACATGTTTATATAAGACTAGTTTAAAACGTTACAAGCATTTAAAAGTCATTCCCAATCGATTGGCTTTAGCAAAATCCAATGAGAGCTGGGGGATAAAGATTGATGTTCGAAATCTCAAGAGAAAACTTGTTTCGCCGAAATTTTCCCGTGACGAAATATTTTTCATCGAGAGTTATTCTTCGATTTTTATTTGAGGAAACCGGGGTCTTGCCCCAATTCCAAACTAGAGATATCACAGGCAAACAAAAATCAACTTCTTCAATACAAACGGCACTGTACAATCCCAAATCAAGTCGGAATTTAATCAATGATAAAGTCTTAAAATTGCAAACTCGATAACTTGACAAGGTGTAAACAAATTATGATGGAACTTAATCTATATCATAGCCTAAAAATTTAAAGATACTATGTCGGAATTTAATCAACGATGTCGATCTAGAAGTTACCACTAAGAAAAATAGAGTGCAAGTAAATAAAAGTAGACCCAAACTTACCTGAGCACTATTATAAATTTACGCACTATGCGTTTTGGGTACATTTTATAGGCCTTCCACGAGCCCGAGTTACTAAAGATGCCATTCGCCTTTTAGCCTCCAGATTGGGGAGAGTTGAGGAGATCAAAATTGAGGCAAGAAGCAACAACTCTCAGAAAAATGGAAAGGCTAGAGTGTTGCTCAACCTATTTAGCCACTCAAAATAGGTTCGGTGATTAATTGTGGAGATAAAAAGTGGTGGATAGATTAAAAGTAAGAAAGGCTTCCTCACTTTTGCTATTTTTGCAATCGCATTGGGCATTATGCCAACTTTTGTATTGAAATACCTTATGAAGAAACTAGACTTGCTGAGGATCAACCAGGTCGATTTGGCTCATGGCTAAAGGTGGAAGTTTGCGAAGCTAGTCCTTATTGGAAGACATTTTATGGCAAACTTGATCTTTCTACCTCCGATGAAGAAGTGGTGATAGAAACTCAAACCGATGCGAACTGAAACTCCACTGAGAACAGCTGAAAATGAACCAAATGTAATGGCAATTATTCATGTACAACATGGAGAAATAGAGCAAATGAGCAAAATCAAGGGGGCAAAACTCAAATTAGCACCTATTACTACTTCCTTCATTGACAAGGAAAGAGATACAATCATAGAAAACCAAGAAAGACAAGGCAATCTATAACAATCCTGTAACAAAAAAACAAAAGCGGGTCAATCCCTATGAGAAGAAAACTCTATAGGAGTCTGCGGTGGATGAGAACTAACTTTTGGATGCTCCAATTCAGTCTTGGGAAAGGGTGAGCGCATGGGCTATGGTAGCTGGCCTTAATAAGCTACCAGAGGATAGATGAAGATATTGAGCTGGAGCTGTCAAGGGTTGGGCACCCCCTTGACACAATCCTTGACAGTCCAGCACCTTAGAGCCTTAGTGGCTCAAGAGAGGCCCAACTTGGTTTTCCTCATGGAAACAAAAAATCTCAACTACTCCATCGATTTTGAACTTCAATTTAGCTTGCTAATGTCCCTTCAATAAACATTTATTGCGACAGCCTATATTATTGACTACCAGCTACCTGTCACCATATTTCGGAAATTGAGTGCGTGGCATTAGCGAACATCATCATCAATTAATATGCGCATGTCAATCCTTGTACTTATCGATGAGATGACATATCTACGGTGATATCCACATGATCCGCACGTGACTGCCCATTTTTGGGTGCCACCCCCACGTGTTTGTCTTATTCACGTACCGAGCAGATTATTTTTGGGGTCAACAGAACCGTACATTTGTATCGAAGATGGTCACATGGTGGGGGATAACTCGAGCTTTCGAGAAGGAGAAACGATAAACGTGTTTGGTTAATCTCATGTTGCATGTCGTGGAATTCTGATACTAGAAAGTTTGGGTTCGATACGAAGACGCGTTCGCCGTGCGAAGTGGAACCGGCGAGGGAAGCCCCTGCCCAATTTCCAAGCGGTTTCGTCCATGGTTGTCAAATGAGAATCTAAAGACTGTCTAGGGGTATAATTGCAAAAGAAGTTCATTGTTAGTTTAGCTGCCCCATTCATTTGACTTGTGGTCAACCCTTATAGTTCCCACCCGACCATTTCAATCATTAAAAGATTAAGGAATATCAAAAGAAAGTCCACCAAACTATTAATGACAATACCAATAATTGAGGGTCCGCAGCCCACGGGAAGCGAATATCGATTTTCACCGTCCAAATCAAGTGCTACAACACGTTACATTTCGGGTGAGTTTCATTAGGGACCACTAAACTTTGATAATTTTTTTGCTTTTAGGTCCCGTGCTTTGATTTCAAATCTTTTTACGGACTTGACTTTGCAATCGACTTACTTCGATCGGAACACGGTACAATTTTTCAGCGAGATGTCGACGTGGCAGGAAATTGGTCAGGTGTCATCATTGAAACACAAGAGCAAAAGATTTTTCTTTTTTCTTTTTATTTGGATAAATGATAGTAATGACTTTAAAAATAGGCTAACCTCGTGAATATTCAAACCCTGTCGCTTCGTGGTCTGCTTAGAAGCGGCATAAAGGCGATGTAGTGAATAAAGTATACGATACACGCAAATCGTAACACGTCCTGTAAAGCAAAATCCGCGTCGCCTTTGATATTCTCCAAAAGCTAATCAAAATCAATATGCTTTTTTTTTTTTTATCTAAATCAAAATGAGCATGTTAAAGCTTAATATTAGATTGTATATAAGCAAAATATTTGAGTTTAAGGCCCCGTTTGTTGTGTAGAAAATAAATGATTTTGAAAATACTTTTTAAAAAATGATTGCTTGTATTACTTACAAAAATAAATGAACGAAGAATATTTATTATTCTTGAAAATGTTTAAAAGTACATTGCTATTAATGATGAAAACATATTTAATGGCTAATTATTAAAGGCAATACAAGCATTGTTTAAAAAAAAAAGGTTCCAAACCATTCAATATCCATAAAACAAACAAAATGATGTGTTTATTACGGAAAAAATTTCATGATAAAGAAAAATGACTTTCACGTCTAGAGAAAGAAAATGTTTTCCTTTCTTGATTAATAAATTCATTTTCCTAATTTGAAACATGCATATTTTTTTAATCGTAAATAGTTTGCTGTGAACTAATTATTTATAGCAAAACGAACACGTGAGAACCTGAAAAAAAAAATTGGTAGTAAAAAAATTCACCCAAACAAAATTTGAAAAATTTAGTAGGATGGTTGATCAAATTGGCCGGCACCCAAAATCATGAAAAGGCAAAAAAAGAAAAAAAAAAATGTGTTACGTCCCATAGTTGCAGTAAAATCTCTTGTTATGATAAAATAGAGATTTTTTTTTTTTTTAAATATGATATTTTCATCCCTTCAAATTAATCATCTTGCATTAAAAAAAAAAAAAAAGGTAATTCGAACCACCAATTTTTCAATTTTCATGCCTCAAGTAAAGAAAATAAAAATAATAAGAAAAAGTAAAACCTGGAGAAACCCAAAAAGTCTTGGTGGCCAGGCCAAGCGCGTCCCACCTGCATTTAAAAAGCGGCGTTCTCCTTGACAAGTACGCCCCCTCATTTTCTCCTCTCTACCAAAACCCAAACCCTGCCAACAGCCAAAAAGCAAAACCACTCACAAAAACCAAAATCAAAATCAAAATCAAAACCCGGCGATGATCGAAGAGCGGCGCGGCGGATCCCGGCCGCCCCACGGCATCCTCCTGGCGGTCGTGGTCGGCATTGTGGTGGCCGTCCCCTTCCTCGTCGGCGACGGCGGCGAGGCCGTGACCGGGGCGATCTCCGAGGCGCTCACCCCGGTGGGCCTCCTCCTCCTCCCCATCGCCCTCCTCCTCACCATCCAGTTCCTCTCCTCCGACCGCGGCTCCTTCGTGTCCTCCATCTTCTCCAGCTCCGGCGAGCCCGACAGCATCCACCGCGCCAGCGGCTCCCCGTCGGCGTCGCCCTCGTCCTCGCCCTCCTCCTCTTCCTGCTGTACAGCCGCGTCTCGATCTTCGGCGGCGGCGACGACGACGAGTGACCGAGATCCCCGCCGGAGCCGACCGGATCTTCGGATCCCCGCCGATCTTCTTCTCGTTTCAGTACGCATTTCGATGTTGTTTTTGTTTTTTTTTTTTTTTTCCGATTTTTACTTTTAGCGTGTGGTATAGTATACTATAGCCGTAGAGAGAGGGCGGTGGGCAGTTCTGTAATTACAGGGAAGTACGGATGGTGTTAATGGTATTTCCGGTGGATGGCGGTTGACTGTTGACCGGCTTGCGCTTTGGTCGCTGCTCGGTTCCGATCAATGCTTTTAAATTTTCAAATCTTCTGTTAGAAGAATCGATGCTTTTTGGGAGATTGAAATTAATTGCATTTCGGCTCGAATTATTGCTGGTTAGGAAATAAATTGATTCGAAATGAGGCTTAGAAGTCGCGATCATGGGCCACGTCAAATGGATCGTCACGAGATATGTCGGCTTTTTTCCGTTGTTGATCGTACCGGGAATATAATGACATAATGTAAACCTAAGAAATTATATAAAGGGTGTTGTGGCTCCGGATTGAATTGGACACGTGGCGATGCCTGCATGTGAATATTCTCACTCCCAATGACATCCGAGGCGAATGAACTTCATGCCCAAAAAATTTAAATTATCCAAGATAAATTTAAACTCCAAAATGGAAAGAAACTAATGAAAATGTATCCAAGTGCGACACATCCGACTTGAGTAAAAGTAGCCGGTCTCCTCAAATAATTATGAGATTAAAGGAATGTTAGAATTTTTCCTACATCATCAAACATGAGTTAATCCCAGTTTATTGTCTTTTCCGCTATATTTGAAATATATTGTATCATACATTTATGTGGTTATTAGCTTATGGTACATTTGACTGAAAACTTTGTCATAAAGTAAAATATATTCTATAAAAAATAATTTTAAAAAATGGGATAAGTTAGTTTCACTTCATGGAAAACATTTTTTGGTTGGTTGATTAGTTTTCTCTCACCCAAATATCCAAAAGTTGAAAAACAAATTTTCGGAAATAATTCACAGGCTGGTGGATACAATTTGTTTTGGTGTTTCGCAAACTAGTTAGCGTGTTAAGTAATGAAGATCGTAAACCGTAATGCTGGGATTTTCTATGCTTCCATACAGCCTTCACCTTGAACTTTGTATATTTTAATCATGAAAATCCTCTCATAGGGATTCTCTTTCTACAAGGCTTCCTATAATAAAATGAACATAATAAGGCCTAACTCTAGGGAATATAGCTCATTGAAAGTTTTAAAATCTTTTAAAAGGTGCAATCTAGTCCATCTTATAGCTAATATTGGTAATTATCAACATGTTAAATGCATATTATCTAGGGAAAAGTACCAAGAAAGTCTTAAACTTATTGCATTTATGTCAATTCAATCCTAAAACTTTTAGTTGGATCAATTTAGTCATAAACATCTTCATATTTGTAGCAATCCATTCAATTTGACCAATTTAAGCCGAAAATTATTAATATGGATATTGACAATCTTATATGATACGATCGTCGTTGATATAAACAAATTTTATAATTTTTTCGATTTTTTTTTCCTATACATTGTTGGCCATGACCGACCATTGTTGACCATAGATGAGGAATGGTGAGCTCACTTAGTCTAGGCAGAGGCTAGGACCTTACTTGTTGGCCGACAAGGGCATTAGGATCTAAGCAAGGATTGTGACGCCCTTGCCTCATCTAAGTAAGGCATTGTGACCCTTGCCTGCCACAAGGGAGGACCTTCGCACCGCCGACGAGGGAGAGAAGGCCCTTGCTGACCAATAGATGAGTGGGGCTGTGTCACACAAGATTGTCGAAATCTATACTAGTAATTTTCGGTGCAAATTGACTAGATGGACTGAATTGCTACCAATGTGAAAAGATTTAGAATTAAATTGATTTAATTAAAAAAGTTTAAAACTAAATTAGTATCAATGCAATAAATTTATGACTTTTTTGGTACTTTTCATATTCTCTGTCTAGAGGCACTTTGGTAGTCTAGTATATATATAAGATTTGAATTAAAATAAGTCTAAGGAATTTATTTCACCAATTACAAAATTCATTTGTTATCTGCTTAGGAAAAAAAGCGATAGTCTTACATTAGCTTTTTTTATTAAAAAAAAACTCTACTAATAAGGATTAATTGAGTACATGGTACATGATGAGGAGAAAAGGATATACATTCCTGATGATATTCATGAATTAGCAGATATATAATTAAATAAAAGTTTATAACTCATCAAAGTCAGGATAGAAAGAAAAGTGCTAGAGTTATTTTCTCATTCCAGTGTAATTTTCTATTATAACACAATGGTAGAGTTATTTCTTTAAGGACATTGTTTTGGAGAAAGAATTGAGACATTTGCAAACTGATGCCGTCAATAAGATTCTAGGGAAAAGCTTGGAGATTTATCTTTTGATTACTAATGGGAGTTCTGCAATAAAATTTGCATGAAGAAGCTCCCAGGATGATCGGCCATAATTGATATGCCATGTCAGTGATTTTTCTGAAAATTAACTGGAAGGATTATGTAGGAATTTCACACAAAGATCTGAAGTTAGTATTAATGAGATTAAAAAGTTTAAAACTAAGTGAACTTGATTGGATTATTTTTCTAGACCCTAGGCGTCAAAGGAGGGGGACAAAATCTAACGATGGGCAGCTGCATTGGTATTAGTTCTCTCATTTAACACTAAGGTCGAGAGTTCGAATTCTTACTTTGCTAATATGTCTTAAGTAGGGGCTATGGTGTCGGGTTCTTGTGCTAGCCTCCCTTCACGTACAGTCGGTGGTCTCCGTTGAGCCTATCGAGACGACGGTGGCCGTGAGAACCCGTAAGGTGTGCCAGGCCGGATCCTGGATATAAAAAAAAAAAAAAAAAAAAAAAAAGAAAAAGAAAAGGGGGACAAGCGTGGTGCGGGACCTGTTGATAAAGAACGAAATAGAAAAACAGTGGCTACTTTTATGTGTCAGTATCATTGGGAGTGCATATGACATGAGGACACCATGAATGAAGCCCCAACCTTTCCCTATCAAATTTAACCGGGGGTAACAGCAATATACAAAAGCAAAATTTCTCCCAGTTAATAATTGACCCGAACCAAACATGGAGTAATTGCACAATAAAACAACTGTGAAAGTCTAGAGAGCTTCAATGAATTAAGAGATACACTTATTTAGATTTAGATTATAAAATACACTTTCAAGATTACAAAAAGAAATTGAGTTCTTTACTACACATCATTAATGAACAAAAACCCAGTTTAATAATAATAATAATAATACTTGGAAAATACTTTAATGAAGGACACCAATTACAAAACTGCTCACATCATTAATATAAAATTAAACAGGTTATTTCCTAAAACAACGTGAATTTTTTTAGTAGATCGTCGAATAGCAAAAAAAAAAAAAATGTTTAGTTTCAGTATTGGCCTAAATCAAGCTCTTTTTTTTTTTTTTTTTGTCTTTTTCTATTGTAAAACTATTAGAGGTGTGTAAAACGGATCATCTGAACCACGAACCACCCAACAGGATAGAACTGATTGGTTGGGTCCGATTTTTGAGAGTATCGGTTTGATTCTTGATTCATTAAAGTAGAATTGTGGTCTCGGTAATAGGTTCCCAGTTCCAAGGGGAAATCATACCAAACTGACTACATATATTCCTTATTTTAGTTCTTCAAAAAAAAAAAAGTGACTATTTTTTTTTCACAATAGAAGGCATCAAGTAGTGGGGAAAAAAAGTGACTGGTTCCATTGGACTGAACTAAAATTGAATTAATTCACTCCTAGGACCAACCATTTTGGTCCTTGGTCCCCAATTTTTTTGGAAATTATATTGGAAACCGATCACCCCTAAAAATTGCTAGCTTCGTTAATGATAAAAAGTAGATACATCAAGCTGTTCTCATATGTGCATCAGCTTCTAACGAGGCAAACAAGGTAGGTGCGGAATGACCACCCTAGCACAAGGACAAAAATATTCATCATGAAAAGTTCGTCACGTTAGCCTATGCCAATGAAAACATAAACATCAAAAAAATATTAGATGGGTTTACCTTTCTACACAATAATGAGATAGTCCAAACAATTCTTATAGGGTGGTGCCAGGAGAGGGATGGAGAGATAGAGCAAAGTGGAGAAGGGAGCGAGAGAGTAGAATGTGATACCTTTTGGTCGTGAAGATGGACAGAGAGAGAAGAGAGAGAAAGAGTAAAGCGAAGAAGGGATGGAGAAAGCAAAGTGGTGTGAAGAGGAGGGACGGTGAGAGAGAGCGGAGTAAGACAAATTTTGTCAATAAAAACGAAGAGTAAATGGTGATGAGAGAGAGAGAGAGAAAGAGGAGGGTAGGTCTGCCTAGCCACATGGTGCACAATGAATAGATTGTCTGATTGATAACATAGAAAGTTAGATTCACTTTATGTCTTCTCATTCTACTACTCAATAGGTACGAAGTCCCTTCAATCCTCATCCCCTTCATATTCTATTTTCTTGTTAATAAATTTAGAAATATTTTTCGATTCTCATGGGAAAATAAAGTTTGGAGAGAGAAAATGGTACTCAACAAAATCATATATATGCTATCTAAAATTTACTAGTCTCGTAGCAGGGTTGTTGCTAGAATTAAATTATTTTTTTGTTTCTTTCTTTGAATTTATTTGCAAATATTTGTAATATTCTAATAATAAAAATTATCTATTTACTTTTTAACTAAAATTCAGATACCATAATAATTTGATTTTTATTTTTATTGAAAGCGCTTGATGAGGAGAACAATGTATGAGTAGCCAATGCTGACTCAACGATTAAGTTGAAATAGTGGACGAATTTTAATTTAATTTAATTTTTTGGTTAGAAATGTGGATATGCATTACTAGATCGAAGATAAAGGATTACAAAAAATCAACCAAAGGGAATGAGGAGGATCAATAACCCAGTTTGTCAGGACATAATCAGTTTAGTGGGCCTTTGCGACCCAGTCAGCTGCTCGGTTATAGTCCCTCGGTTTAAATTGGATAGCAACTCCATTTAGCTGGCCCAACAAATTGATGCAATTTTGAATAATGGACCTGCAAAGCCCATGATATTTCCGATTGGCCTAAGATGCAATAAACTAGTGTAAGCTATCACATGATAAGAGCATGCTTAGATTAGTGGGAAGTACACCCCCACTTCATGCACTTGGCTTCTCCCTTCGTGGGTTTTGTAACTCTTTCAACCACTTCGGAGCTTCCTTAATTGCTGGGGTTTCAGCGACAACGGTAGAAGGGGCGAAGATCGACCTTAGAACCCATCAACGAGCACTCCATTAACTTTCCTGTGCAAAATCGCTGTCGATTCTTCCATGATGAAGTTGTTCTAGGAGTAGTCCACGCTTATTTTGCTGTAAATCTAATTCGGCAAGGAGCTTTCCTTTGTTGCGGGCGGGTCTCTTTCTTCACGGGTGAGTTTCCTACTGTACTGCTTTGCGATGAGCTGTGTTGTAATGATAGCCTCTTCAATCAAAGAGCTCGGATATGGTTTTTTGCTTGAAAGATTAGATGGTTCCTCACCTTCCATATCCTCCAAATCAGCTCCGTGAAGATAGCTTTGTTTTGCTTGGTAATCTCACGGTAAGATTCTCCCAAATCCATCTATCCATTCTATTGCAAATCTCTAGGGATAAGTTGGCTCCGATTCACTGTTCTGACCAAATTTGCTTTGTTCAAGGGCATAAAATGAAGATGTGCTTTGTAGTTTCAAGAGCTTGGCCACAAAAGGGACACTTTGGTTCAGGTAGTAAATTTCGATTAGATAAGTTTTCCTCATCGGCAAAGCATCGTTACTTGCACTCCATAGTAGAAATCTAATTTTGGGGTAGGATTTTAGTTTCCAAATTTCAGTTCATAGTCTCTTGGGTAGCTAGTACGGAGTAAAAACTTGGTCTGTCATTTGAAGTTTGTTGGAGTTTTGTAGCTTGTTATATCCACTTTTACGATATAAGAGCTAGAGTTGTTTGTTGTCCATATCATCTTATCTAGTCCAAATGTAATGTTTAAGGGTGTGGCTGATATTTCTTTATTGACTCTTTCGTCAAAAGTCTTTGGTAGTAATAGAAAATTCCACCCTCCCTCATTTAGGTTTATTAATTCAGCTACCAAGTAAGGGTCATTTCTATTTGCTGGACCTCCTATCTTACCTGAAAGTAGCTATCTATTATCTATGATTTTGATCTTCTTGCTGTCCCCCACTTCCCATTTGATCTCTAGCTCAATCGTGTCTCTCCCTATTAGTATGATTTGCCATCCCTAAGAGGGTCAGGGGTCTTTGTTTGCTATCCAAAAGTTTCATTTGGGAAAATAGATTTCTTTAAGCAATTTGCTCCATATGGTATTCGGGTCTTGAGTAAATCTCCAATCTTGTTTCCCCACAATTGCTTTGTTGAAATGAACTAGGTCTTTAAAGCCTAGCCTCCCGCAATCTTTCCTAATTTTTAGAATATCCCATCTTTTCAATGTATATCTTTTCTAGTAGCATTTTATTTCCACCCGAAAGAGGATACTCTCTTTTCAATGGCTCTACAAATCAATATGGGGACTTCAAAATGGACATGACGAATTGATGTAATGCTTGGACTACCATTTTGATCAAGATCTCTTTACCTGCCTTTGACATTAGCTTCTTTTTCCATCCATTCAATTTCCTATCAATTTTTGCAAAAACGCAAGAGAACATTTGCTATTTTGTTTGTCCCCATTTTGAAGGTACACCCAGGTATTTCCTTATTTTTTCAATGAGTGGTACTCTCAATTCAGCTGCTAAATTCTAATTTACCCCTTGAGGACAATTTTCCCTAAAGGAAATTTCTGCCTTGTTGAGGTTTATGACCTATCCTAATGTGAAGCAATACTAATGTAGAATATTTGCTAGATTCTGAGCTTCAATAATGATACCATCAAGGAAGAATATAGCATCATCCATGAATAAAGATGTGATAATGTAGGACAATGTAGATTCAATCATATGCCTTTTAAGTTACCATCCGTTATAGTCTTGGAAATCGATGAGGATAGAACGTTGGCCATAATAATAAAGAGATAGGGAGATAATGGGTCTCATTGTCTAATCCCTCTAGTCGATGTGAAGTAATCACAAGACTCTCCATTAACTCTAATACTAAAGGAGATCGAGGAAATGCATTTTTAACCAATAAGAGCGATATGAGTTTTGTTGATTTCAGGATCAAAGGTATCTTTGGCTGAAGAAGTTGTTAACCATTCTAAATATGTTTTCTTGGATTTCTAACCGAGTGATATTTTATGGATTTGAGACTTTAAGGATAAAGTGATATGAGTTTTATTGATTTGATAAAGTTAAGCCATTAAGTCTGATAAAATAATCCATTCCAATCTCGAAGCCTTTGTAACGCCCATTAGGAAACTTGTTGGTTTCACTTCTTCCCTTATAACATTCCATGTTAAGGCATCATTTATTGTATTCACGATCACTTATAGGCATTGATCTAAAACAGGCTGATATTCTCTACTTCCCACCATGGTATGTAGAAATTGATAAAAACTTATTATATGTTCCTTGAGGGTGGAAGGGTCTCTACTCCAATTTTGATCATCAATTTGGTGCATAGAAATCTGTTGCGTTGTCTTCTCTAAATTGCGGTTACATGGAAATATTTTGTATCCCCCCCCATTTTATCAATTAATTCTGGAGATGTCCCAATACATTTCTTCTTGTCTTCATAGGTTTTGATTTGCTCAACAATTCGGCAATATTCTTCCTGGTTTGGCTGCCTTGTGGTTCTATTTGTCATTTCAATAAGTGTTTCCCCCAGTGATTGAATTTGATGGTGTGCATTTTTAAATTTTTTGTTGCTCTATTGCCTCAATTCATCTACTATCTTCCTTGTTTTGCTGACTATATCTAAAGAGTTGTGCTCTTCAGCTCTCCAAACTCTTTGAATCACTCTTTTGAATTCTAGGTTTTCTGTCCAATATGGCTCAAATATGAAAATCTTTGTTTTTTTTATACCTTTGCTGAGTCTAAAATTAAGAGAATCGGACTATGGTTTGATCCAATTGCAGGAAGAGCAAATGCCTCCACATTTGGGAATAAAACTCACTACTCTAGATTACAAAGCGCCATATTAAGTCCTTTTTCACAATTTTTGTCCCTTCTCACTTGTTAGACCATGTATATGCAAATCCTTCACTCTCTATGTCCATTAATGAGCATGAATTTACAAAATCCCTGGATGCCATCGTTCTATACTGGTCTACTTCACATTTTCCAACCTTTTTCCCATTAGTATAAGACTTTGTTAAAATCACCAATACATAGCCATGGGAGGCTATTTGAGATATGAATAGTATGCAATGCTTGCCATAATTGTAATTTCTCTTGATAATTTGTAAATGCGTGAAGGAATGATATCCGCATGATAAAACCACTTATGAAGTCTTTACATATAACATCTAAAAACTCCTCTGTGTTGAAAGCCACTCCCACATGAACTTCCTCATCCCACATATGTACCAATCCACCCCCACAGATTCTTTGTTCTTGGTTTCCGTGAGGAAGACCAAGTTGGGCCTCTCTTGAACCACTAGGGCTTGAAGATGCTAGATCGTTAAATGAGTGTCCAACGGGGGCTATTATCTCTCACTTCAGTCTTTAGCCATGATCCATGCCTACCAAGTTTGTCATGAGCCAATCTCATCTCCTCATATGGGAACTAAGGACAAAAGTTTGGATAATGTCTAATACAACCACAAAAGTAACAAAAATGAGGGAGTCTCTTTTATTTGAAATCAATCCACCATTTTCGACCTCCCAACTCAACTATAGATCCTATTTTTAGGGGACTTTGCAAGTTTAGTGTTACTTTAACTTGCGCAAACTGTTATTTTTTCCTTCAATTTTGACTTCCTCTACTTTTCCTAGCTTTAAAGTTATATTTTACATAGCATTTTTTGACATCCCAGCTCACAAAAGACCCAATATATTTATGCAAAAGGCATAATGTTTAAACTCGTAGTAGTGTTCAGAACATTTGTGTCTCCTTGTTGCAATACAAGAAGGTTGTTGGCAAAGGACCAAGGACCCGAATGCAACATTCGGTTCTTCTCCTCAACCAAGTCAAATGTAAATAAAAATATCTAGGTTCAATGATCTCACATTTCACCAATTCTAACTTCCATGCATTCTTCATCGTACTTAAAATGGCTTGAAAATTAACATTAAGTTTAAAAAGAGTTTCCCATTGAGAATAAGTTCACTTTCCTGTTTTTCTTTATCAAGCATTTCATTGGCCAGTTCTATAATGTGCTCTTCTAACCACAAGTCGCCCATTCTTTTGTGTAACACCACCATTATGGAATGATTTTCATGTATTCCTTCCATGTTGTATAAGCTTAAGATCTTAAGTACATTTCTAGGGTAGTAAATTGTTCCAAATCAAACTTGCTAGTCTTATGGGTGATTTTGGAGTGAAGGCAGCCCAAGATGAGCTGGGACCACCGCAATTAGCTTTCACCAAGGTGGATCTTCAGATTTAAAGTCCGAGTTGTTTAAGTGGATGGTTTTTGTTCAGAGGTGGGAATTAGCGCCAATGTTGGTCGGGGGAAGCTAAATCGGGGAAGAATCCACAAAGTTGCTATTTGTCGCTTTGAGGGGGGTTATGATTCCCATATGGGAAAAACTTTGTGAAGAAGAAGGCTGGGGTGAAAGCTTAGTCCGGATTGAAAGGAATGGAAGCCTCCATGGAAGATTACAGCAGAAAGCCCAGGATCGAGGATTTAAGGGGAGACACTACCGCCAGAGGGGTAGAGAGGAATCTCACACAGGTTGAGAGGAGAATCAGCGTCGCTGTAAAATTGATAATAACAAAAAATCGTCGACAGAAAATAGTTTCAAGGCCTGGAATTGGGACAAATAAAAACTATATGGAACAAAGTGAATTTTCCAAAAAGCAAAGGGACCAAAAGTATAATTTTTTCCTGAAGTGACGTTCAAGAATGACTTGCGTTTGTATATTTGAGAAAAATAAAAAGTCTAATTAGATTTTATAAAATTGTTTGAGTAGCGGCATGTTATGGAACCGCGATTTCCTTGGCTGCTGGACTAGGCAACAGAGAATCCTATAACATAATAAAAAATTTGCGAATAGATGGGGCATAATACCTTTTTCGCGGACGAATAACTACACTAAGGTTGAAGTAAACCACGACACCCCAAGTCCTACATCAAAAAGCCGAGACCTTATGATGTTATTTATAAGTAAAATCTACTCTCAAATATGGGTACTGACCTACGTTAATTTTGTTGATTCTTTATCGAGTATATTGGCCTTGGGTCGTTTCTAGCATGTGTATATAGACGGACTAGGCCCATAGTAGATCTAACAAGGGTCGTAATTGTCGAGCCAAAGATGTTCAACCAAGGCGCATCTCTTGAGACGATGAAAAGGGTTGAGTGATAAATCAAATCAAATCAATATTCCCCCAGTAATGTGTGGCTCTTAGGGCCTGTTTGGTTCGGCTTTGAGGAATGCATTTGCTAAAATACAAATATTTTTGGGTAAATGGGGTTTTCCGAAATGCAAATATTGTTTGGTAAAATTTGCATTAAGATACAACTTTGGCCAAAATACCGTTTGGAAAAATTTGCATTTGTAAATGATTTTTATTAAATTAAAAAACGAAAAAAAAAACATTTGTATATTTTTTTTTTGAAGTCCACCCATCGGATCACCGGATTTGACGATGCGACCCCAGTGACGGTCGTTTGAGGTCGCGCGACCCAAGCATTGCCTGAGGTTCGGTGACGGTCGCCGGCGCCTCGCCAACACACGCAATCCCTTGGCCGGCAGTCGTTGGCCTCCGGTCAGCTTCTTTCGGTGGTGTGCGGTGGTTTTGAAGAAGATAAATAGTACCGGGACTTGCATTCCGAAGAT
Source organism: Eucalyptus grandis (assembly GCF_016545825.1). Taxonomy (NCBI): domain Eukaryota; kingdom Viridiplantae; phylum Streptophyta; class Magnoliopsida; order Myrtales; family Myrtaceae; genus Eucalyptus; species Eucalyptus grandis. Next base: position 21,888,360 of record NC_052613.1, read on the forward strand.
GCAACTTCCCAAAGTACCTCCGAAACTGCATTGAGCTAAATGCCCTTAGAGCCATTTGAAGATGCAATTGCATCTTGTCAAAGTGGTCCAAAAAAATGAACTAAACACCTTTGCATTTGGCCAAGGGACTTTAGAGTCCCAAATGACTTTCTAAATGCCCAACCAAACATGGCCTTAGTAGGCTTCTAACACGATAGTAACAAACCAAATCAACACTGTATTTGGAAAATATCGTTGGACAATATGAACCACCATGGACGGGACGGCACTTCCCTAAATTGGAGAGTTTGTGGACATCACAAAGCTAGGGACAGGCCGTGAACAATACTCATGTCGGCCGAGGATGGAAAGCGCAAGTGCCAAGTGGGGGCATGCTTAGACAAGGTTTTAGCTGGGATAGTTTGTTTGATCATGACCCGAGTTGGATCGAGCATGGCTGAGAGCGTGGGACGCTGCACTGGCCAATGTGTGTGTGTGTGAGGAAAATTGCCACGAAGAAGACGCTGGACTCGTTGTCCTCCTTTGGAAAACTGTTCTTTGTATTACAATCACTTGTGCATTCTGACAAACATCTTGCGTGCATCCCTAAGTCGTCGTGTGTGGCCTCAATGCGTGATTGCCTGACCTCCGGCCGGGGTTTATGTGACCTAGTGCTTGTGTGCAAGCCTCAGTTCATGACGGTAACGCATGCATGGGAACTTCGCTTTGATGGTGTTGTCTCAGTGGTACCAAGTTTGTGCCCAAATCTGTGCTTTGGTAAGGGATCGTGCGCTCCTCGACCACATTGGTTAAAAATCTGTGCTTAAAAATTGACGATCCCACACCCACTTGGAGCCGCCCCAGATCTAAGCCCTTTTGCCCCAGTGATTACGCCCACCCTCATCGAACTAGGGTATGGGCATAGTTCGTCTAACACCAGACATCGATTAGAGGTGGTCGTAAAGTAATACCATCTTTACCGACCCATCCTTTTCCATGTCTGTCAAGTCCTTAAGTATACTGAAGTGGTCACACCAAAGCGGTGACATTTAGATTAGATCTTACTTATAAACCATTCAATAGGGCATCTCCCATCCACAGACTTAGGGAAGGTTCCGAACTTTCCGACTTAAAAAAAGCTATGTCCTCATTAGAGTCGGTCCGTATCGCCAAGCGATAGGGAGTTGCACATTATCCAACCACTCTGGCCATCCTAGAAGCCGGTTAGGAGTCATATCTTATGCAGTATCGCTCAAGCGATGCTCTCAAGTCTGAACCTATTCCATCCACAAACATACAGCCACTGGAAAGAGTGTCGCACTAATATCATCAGTAACAATCCAGCCCAATCCACGAGGGCAAAGTATCCAAAAGGAGTACTTAAGTTTTCACATGAGATAATGACCATGTGGGAGTGGATTTTACTTATGAATAACATCATAAGTCTCGCCTATTTTGTTAATGACTTAAAGCGTTGCAGTTTGCTTCCAACGTCAAATTATTTGCCTTAGGTAACCACACACCCAGAGACAAGGTATCATGCCCCAAATCTTCTATTCCCCAAATCTCGTATTTCTTTCGTGAATTCTTGACTATATCATAGGGGTTCTTTGTGCACAGTCAGAAGCCAAAGAAATTGCCGTTCAGTAACTAGAAGGCCAAAAATATTCAAATTACAGGCACACCTCACTTATAAATGACCTAGCTGCAACTTTCCTGCATCAAGAACAAACTGCAGGATGATGACATGAGAAACAACCGCATTACAGGAGATACAATTTGCTTATCCGGGCTTCATTCATAGAAGACATTTCATTTACAGGGGATGATTCTACATCACAAATATAAGTTACTATTGGCACTTAAGATTTCAAAAACTTTGGCAACCATTCCCAATGGATCAACATTTTTGCAAGCCACAAGAAGCATTATCAAATTCTATTAGGGTAAAACAAAGTATCAAAAACCTTCCAACCCTTCTCCTGGTGCAACTTCCCTGGATGGATGCATAGACAAGTTCTATTGGATATGGCAAGATTATGGGTGAGGACTCTTGAAACTTGGAGTTACTTTAAGCAGCTGCAATATCCAGTCCAGGTTCATGTTCATTTTGTCCCATTTAATCTCATACTCTGTCCATTAACTTAGCTCAGTGAGAATGACTATGTAGCTGCTTGGTGTTCAACAAGTGACAGAAATGAACTCCATTGAAAAGCAAATATGCCATCAACATGTACACAAGATACGAACAATGCAATACTAGACACACACATACAAGGTTGGCCATATAGCTAATAACCAATGGCGATATCACAATGGAAACTAAACTCACCCACAGACTCATACAATTACCACCCAAAAAGCAAATCACAAATCAGCACAGGAAATCCATTCTCTCATTGGCCTTCAGGACTTAACCTCAAGCGTTCACACTCCATTGAAAATTTGCATCTATAACTTACCACAATCATTATCAAAGATACATGGGAAGCAGGCAAACTGACAGTAAACACTTTATAGTTCCCAAAGCTGAACATACACATGCACAGTTCATAATTCTTCAAATAATTGCACACAACCGCCACCAGACAAGCCACGCAGGCTAAAAGCAAGAAAAACCAGCACAGAAGACCCATAATGCTTAGTTTAGTTTTCAGGACTTCCAACCATGTGTTTTCTAACTCTATTACAACCGACATGTTCACTATTCATTACCTCTGTATGCAAACATGCACTGGAAGCAAACCAAACATCAGTAAATAGAATTAATTTCCAAATTCATTGAGAAAAATGGTTTCTGCATAGCTCTTATTAGCCATAGCATGGGACATTGACATCACTTGTACCATTCAGAAGGGCTCTTCCTTTGAGCATGCTGGGCTGACTCCCTATGATTGCAAGATTTGCTGGAAATTTTAATCCTGATGTGTGGCATTTACACAACCAGCCTTTTTTTTTTCCTCTTTTAATATAATGATGAGTCCTGTAAAAGTGTTGATGACATAACAAACCCAGCATTGAAAATACTTAGCAATAAGAGCCAATATCAGAGAACATCATGCATGGTAATGTGAAGGTGTGAAAATGAAAATAGTTGACCAAATTCAAACATATAAGCTGGACATTAAAGAGGCACTAGACAGTCATATGGTGGATCTGTTGCAGGGATGAAGACAGCACATTATCTTACCTTCATGCTATGCCAAAGTTATGCAGCTTCTTGCAATTAGGAGTTGGCAGATTCTTATTCCATTGACGTCTTTGCATTTCTATATGACAGTAACGCCAAAGCATACTTTTATAATCCTTGATCACGTTGTCCTCAATGTTAGCTCGAGCAGGACTTCCTGGTGGATAATTATTATCAAATGCAGATGATTTCACAAAAAATTCCACTCCATGATTTTCAGTTGCCTTGGAGACCTCATAAGAGTAATTCTTGAACAACGAGTACTCAGGCTCTGTGAAGGGCATATATGCGAGCAGAAGGATGATCAAGAATGGTAAAATTTGCAAAAGAACCATTAGGCTAAATCCTCCTACATCGGAGTCCTCTCTCCGGTAACCACCCACTCCTCCCGACCTATAAACATGAGATGTCCTATGAGGGTCCCTCTCGCGGAAGAAGGCTCTGAATATCTCATCCGGGTCGAAATCATCATCAAACAAGTCATTTCCAGTTCTCCTCCTCCTCCTCCGCCTAGCATTATTAGGCCGCTGATTATACTCGAATTCCTCGACAAAACCAGTCTGATCATACCGCTTCCTCGAACCATCATCACTCAAGCACCTAAACGCTTTGGACACTTTCTTGAATGCCTCCTCCGCACCCGGCGCCTTGTTCTTGTCGGGATGCACTTTCAGCGACAATTTCCTATAAGCCCTCTTAATCTCCTCCGAGGAGCAAGCTTTCTCCAACCCCAGAAGCGCATAATAATCCCCGTCCTCTTAATCTGCCCAATTAGCTGAATATGCTCTTCCCCATATTTCTTTTTCCCGGCATCCGAACCTTCCTCGCATTTCCCAGAACCCGGCTCCTTATTGCTCCCATCATCACGAGACTTCTCCTCAGCAGGAGTCTCCTCCGACCCGAAATCGAGCCTGTCGCACCGGTCCAACAGCGCGGCAACGGGCAAATTCCGGTCCAGGCGCCGCGCGATCTTGATGAATCTAAGCGCCCGCTCTTTGTTGCCCGCGGCGATCGCTTCCTCGGCGAATGCCACGCACCTCAACGCCTCGTCCTTGTTACCATCCATCCCCAAAAAAACCCAGCTCACGAATTTCGAATTCCAGCCGAAACGAAGATCACCCAGATGAAGTAGCAGTCGAAACCTGAAATCTAGTAATCCAAGATGAACCCCTGAATCCCTGATCGAAATCCGAAATTCACGGTCGCGACCAGATCCGAGGGAACCGAAACTACTGATCAGAAACGAAGACTCAAAACGGTGAATTTGAACGGAAGACAAGTGGAGCTGCTCAAACTTTCATTGGGGAGAATCAACGGAAGAGGATGTAGGAATTTACCTGAATCGCAAACAAGAAATTGCAGAGAGAGGCAGATGGATTTCGAGTTCGAGGAAGACGAGGGAACATTTAGCGCAGCGTCACGGTGGTCGTCGAATGAAATTGCGCCACTTCATGCAATTTTCGTTCTTTGCCATGTGCCCCCCTTTTTTTTTTTTATTCTCGAATTTTATCTGTGAAGTTCTGTTTGTTTCAGAAAAAATCTATGATTTAAAAAACATTATTTTAAAAATATAAATATATATTGCTTATAAAAATGAATTAACGAAAAATATTTTTTATAATTAAAGAAAACATTTAAACATGAATTGTTCTTAATAATGAAAACATTCACTATTAAGTAATTATTTCAAGCGATTCAAACGACCATTTAAAAAAAATATTTTTTTAAAAATGTTTATATTTCGGAAAATAAATGGAGCCAAAGAATTTTTTTTTTAATTATATTCACCAACAATAGAAACTTTGCTTTCATGCTAAATATGATCACTCGCAAATTTCATTTTTGTTTGATTTGGGCCAAACTATTTTATTGCATTTCGACTTTTTGCCCTTTGATTGTTTGATTTGACTTTCAGTACACATTAATTAGAGTTTAACGATATGGATATTTGTTTCGGCTAAGAGAAAAGATCACTTGGCTACATCATTGCCACATCAATCATTTGAGAGAGATTTATAAAAAGAAATTAGAGTAATCAGAGGGGATTAATGATACATTTGTGGTAAATGAATCGGACTGATATCGTGTCGCTATATAGCTTTAATGTGGGAAAAGTGTAAAAAAAAAAAATTCCTAAACATTTTAACTTTGTGTCAACTTAGTCCTTCTGACTAATTTTGGTTGAATATTACTAACATTGATGTTTATCATTTTATATGGCACCGCTGATGCTGGCATTGACACGTTGACAATTTTTAATAATTTTGAATTTTTTCTTTCTTTTTTTCTCTCATTTCTTCTTGATGGATGGGCGGCTTGGCCAACCTTGCCTAGCCCTAACCATGGCGAGGCTCAGCCCCATAAAGGGTCAACCTCGTTGGATCTGGCTTGAGCAAGGCCAACACTTGCTTAAGTGAGGATAAACCCGGCGAGGTCTCCCCTAGCCAAATTCAATGAGGCTAGCCTCACCGGGCATCAATTTGACTTTCAATAAATATTAATCGGAGTTTAATGACATGGATATTATTACGGCTCAAAGAGAAGATCACGTGGTTACGTAATTACCACATCAATCATTCAAGAGATTTACAAAAGAAATTAGAGTGATAAGATTGAAATGGAAGATTCATAATACTTTAGTGACAAATGGATCACACCGACGTTATGGATCTAATAGCTATATAGCTTTAATGTTGTGGATTTGGTTGTCAATCAAATCCACCATCGCAGCAAAATTGGTTATTCTCCACATGCGACTTCTTTGCCAATGAAACCTAATTGATCATGAGACTCAACTTGATGACGAGAGAAGGGGTCAAGATAAGATATGAGTTTGAGGTCGGGTCTATGGAAACAATACTCTACCAGCTCGAATACTTACAGCAGCATGACAATGGACGCCATAAAATAGTTTTGGAACCAACTTGATTAGAGTAAAGTATAAGACAAATTGTACATTGAAGCCAAAAGTTGACAGGCGGATTCTATAAACATTCCTAGAATCACGCCAATCATTTCATTTTATCAAACTTCATTATGCGAACACGCGCCCCTTGGTACAGTCCTCAACAACAAATGGATATACATCTAAATAATTAAATAGTCTAGTAATGATTTAAAGAAGAGGTGGGAAAACGGTAATTGGGTTTAATTAAAAAAGAAGAAGTTAGTATAACACAAAAAGTTCGGGAAATTTTTGGGCCAAGCCCGGCCAGTAGATCGGGCCTATCGTACTGCGCGAGACCATCTATTTTACACGTTTTACATAAAATATTTGGGCCCCGCCAGGCCCAGGCCGAGATGGGTGGGCTAGACTTCCTCACATAAGCCCATTGCCCGAGCCTGCCTATTAACCTATAACACATCCGCCCGTTGATCACCTCTACTATCAATTTAGTTCACCGCACTTCTTGTGGGATTAGATCCTAGAGAATGAAGTTGCTCGTCGAGTCGGCCTAACCGAGCGGCCATGCCAACCACAATGTGACCCAGCTCTGCGTTGGCAGGATTGCAGAAGTTTGTGAGGTTAGCTAGTCTTTGAACTCAGTTTGATAAATCAAGCGTCGATTGAATGAGTAGGGAATACGGCCATTTGATAACATAATTGAATGCTGAAAATTAAAAATTCAGTAAGATGTGAAATTAGGCTTGTTTTACCATCAACTTAAATAACTAAATTTTGTAAAATTTTAAAAAAAAAATCACTTGATCCGCAGGACCTAACCAATAATAAACCTGTTGAAAACAACCATTGTTCTATCTTTGGTACTCAATTCTTCATATTAGATGTCAATTGTCAATTACCATTGGATAAATGTTTCAATTATTAATTTTAGCATTGAAGTTTATCAATTCTTACAAATTAAGTACATAGGTTTTCAGCACCTGAATCTCAGCTTTACCGTCTTTGGGGCTAACAAAATCTTCCTCGCCAAGAGGCAATGCAATCAAATCGATTGTGTACCTTCATCATTTGGTCATTGTGTAGATAAACTTGAAAAAGCTCCGCCATTTGAAAACCGTTTACCTCAGGAGCTATGTAACACACGGACTGATCTCATTGCAAGATTATTCGCCATCTCATTTGTGTCCATTCAAGAATTTAAACTGTACATCCTCAAAAGTTTCTCTTTCTAAAATTCCCTTTATTAATTACGAGTGTGTAAATCATAAAAATGTAAAACCTTAAAAGGAAATCAAGATTCCTGGTTGCATGATTTAAAATATCGACCCGTGGCGCACCAACTTTATGCGACTAAAACAAGCCCAGCATTTTCTTTCCTACTTCGGCCAATGGAAAAAAATTGCTAGTTATGAATTGGTCAAAAAAAATATATTTAATAGATTATAAATCGGATTGTAGCGAAGTTTCCAACGTATAAAAAATTTGATCGATTCAGAAAGTTTAGTACACGTCAACGTCATGATATAAGTAAGAAAAGTGAAAGATAAACAAATATATTTTGTAGAACATGAGACACCTAATTGATTTATAAAATTGCTAAATGATAGTTATTCCATTAATTGATTTATATAAATTTGTTGCTAAAATAAAATTAGATGATACTTATTCCATAATGAAAGGAGGTGAGGGGTTCAAATCCCTCCATTATCAGATAAATTTGTTTTTCAACGCGCTAAAATAAATGTGCATCGTCAAAAAAAAAAATCCCATTAGATGCAATTCCTAATATTTTCAAATTCTATATTGCACTCAACTATCTCTCAAGAGAGAGGCTAAAATAAGATTTCGAAATATGTGAACCATCTAAAGTCAACTGAAAATTTTGTTAACGTGTTGAGATTAATTTAATACTTTGAAAATTTAAATAAGCAAATAATTTTATCGAAATACGTTATTTCTTAAATTTCAAAGTATCCCCACTATTTTTGGCAGCTTCGTACACCGATCTATTCTTTTAAAACTCATATATGGAACGTAGCTTTGTTTTTCTAATTTGCTCGTCGTTGATGTGCTTAGATATGAAACAGTAACATTATTAACTAAAAAAAGAAAACATTTTCAGAAAATTTGAATCCTTGAAATAAAAGTTTAGCTGCCATCAATGAAGTTGAATATGATTGATGTATACATCTCGTATTGACAGACTAACCAAAAGACATTAATAAATTAATAAATTCCACTACAAATAGACCAAATCAACCAATACACCGTTCGACCCAAAAAAAAAAAAAAAAAACAAAACATTGTAAGACCTATGGCAACAAATACGTACAATTGTAATTATATGCTCATCCTAGAGCACATGAGTCTAAAATGAGAAACCCTAGATGCATTTATTTGGAAATATGCATGTGGTTGCATTTGTATCCTGCATATGTGCTTCTGTGTATCATCAAACTGTCTCGGCATTGCTCTCCGAGGTAGTGCTGGTCGTCGAGGTGGAACTGGTTGAAGAATACCCGACTCCGTTGCGCGTGCTTGGGAACAACGTGAACAGCGTGCTCGAGATCGAGCCGATCACGGTTGGCAGAACCATGATCACAGTCTTCTCTGTGTCCTCGAAAGACGGATAGAAGCACTTCACTGTGTTCGTGTCCAACAACGCCAGACCTAAGAAAATGACCACACACAAGAAAGCATGGACGAAATCCGAAAACCGAAGCTTATACCCCGAGGAGCTTGTGGAGCTGCTAGAGCTTGAGCTAGGCCAGATACCCTTGGCCGTGGCGAACCCGTAGTGGGTCGACCCGTCACTTCCCGTGTAGCTATCGGTGAAGCAAGAGATAATACACGAAATGCCGCAAACTGCAATCAAAATGGCGCTTAGGTACTTGTTGTAAGTGTGGCACTCGCCGTTGTTGGTCAAAAGAGGGTTGAGGAATTGGAACAGGAAGACGGTCCCGCTCGGAAGGAGCTTAATGATGTTGGCTAGTCCGGTGTATGCGCTGCTGCTGCTGCTGCTACTGCTGGTGCTGCTGCTGCTTGTGCCGGTAGTGGTGGTGGTGCCGTTGGTGGTGCTGGTGGTGCCGGTAGTGGTGCCGGTGGTGGTGCTGGTGGTGCTTTTTTGCTGAGAACTGGTTTTGGAGGCGAGGGAAGAGATCTTGCTGCCCATTTTCTTGACAATGCTGACTACGTTATGAAGAATGAGCAAGCTGCCTAGGATTGGGGGAGGCATTTGAGGTTGTGTTTTGTGTCCTGAAACGGTCCCAAATTAGGGTTATTTATAGGCGGAACGAAGCTGGGTGGGAGGAAGTTGCTTGTACGGGCGAATCGTATGAATCACCACTGTTTCAAAGTTGGAAGGTCTGGGCCATTCCACTCTTGAGGACTTGACCGGTTTCAGCACAACCCTTCAAACGGTTGACTCTTATGATGAGCTAACAGTTCTTAAACACGTTTTGAGAGATTGACCAGCGTGGGAAGAGAGGAGGCTATTAGAGATAGGCAAAGTGGTAATCCATCTCTAGGGAATGATAGTTTTAGCTTGCCACAAGGAACAATAATTGGACTTAAAAGGCCATGCTAATCATTTCAACTCTACTTTAGTTCAATATCATTTTTTAGTTGCGAATATTTCTTAACACTATGTATAGAAAACAATTGTAAAAGGACGCAGAGTATTTATATAAACATTTAGAGGAAATTGCCTTCAACCATATCTTTGATTGGTGGGTTACAAATATAGATATCACTTATTAAAATTTAAATTTGCATATGAGTAATATCACTAATCTATAAATACCAATTGTAATGAGCATGGTTTGAGAAAATTTCATCCAATCAGCAACAGAGGATGATATAACTTGAGAAAAACATTGCCAGAATAGGCTTCCATGAGGTAAATTACTAAACTGATTGAACCCATTTAAATTTTTCCTAAACCCTTCTTAGGGGTTCCGCCTCAAAAGCAAGTTGTTGCATGCAGTAGGCACATGTGGACCCACAATCAATTTTTAAATTCCCACAATTTCCCATGTGACCCTTCGTACGGGGGATGTTCGTCTCCTCAATTGTATTCTAGTTCAGGCTATATTTTCCTTGTTTTAGGTCGGTGAAAACTTTGTCTAATCATATTTTTAACCAATGAATTACCAATCATGGATATTATTCATATGCAAACTTAACTAAATATAAATGCAAGACGATATCCTTATTTATAACCTACTAATAAAATAAAATAAAAATAGTCGGAAAAATGCATGACACTTTTAGCTTTTATCCATCGTAGTGTTTCCTATTGTGCCACCAAGCACGGTTAGTCCAGTGCTTCTTGCACTCACTATTTTTCACAAAGCCACAACCATTTGATACAATGAATTCCACAAGGAGACATGTCTATTCTCATGTGGAGAGAATAGCAGTCTACCAATATGCTCTAGCTCAATATTTAGCTCATTAACCTCGAACCGTGAGATTGAGAGAAATAATTGTGCCTTAAATTGAAAATTTCGGGGGATTGCTAAGGTCTCTTGCTGCTCATCCTTTAACAAGGACAAAAGGAGAAGGCCAAAAAAGAACCTTTTCTTATGTCCCATGGTGGACTTGTGGCATGATCTCTTTCGTTCACGTGGAATTGTGACATAATCCTCTTGTTCAAATGATTAACATTGTTAGATCTTATCCGTGACCAAGAAGGAACGAGAAAGGGGTTTGCTTTTATGAAGTATGAGGGCAAAGCCCTCGAGGAAGGATTTCTTTTATCATCCATGCCAGAGAAGACGATACAAACAAAATAAACGTGAGAAGAACCAGTTGGCCATCTTTCTTGCCAAATGACGTAAAGGAAATCGTCTTATCGACTCTTTCAAAGGCTCTTCTAGCCTGTTGTCTACATATAAATCTACGACAAAATCATGAAATTTGTCAGTCCATTAGGCTCAATGCATGATGACGACGACGACATGGTGAACAGATCACATAATAAGCTGCAACGCACGCATGAACGTAGAGATTACGATACGAGCGCAGTCAACGAACTTCGGCAGCGCATAATCGAGATGAATAAAAAAACGCAGGTTATCATTTGAATGTTCAAGTCCGGTGCCTGCGCGTCAAAGATTAAGAACGCTTTGTGCCGAAATTGGACTCAGCTTGTATCATTAGGCCGTCAAATGGGGGTGCAAGCCATTTGGAAAATTCAGCACGTGGGATTGGAATGGACCTAAACCTACCAGTTTAAGGAAGTAGGGGGGACATTTTAAAGGCTTGAAGAGTAGGTTTCTTGTCTGAATTGAGGGGGACTTAGACTTATTATGCGAACACGCGCCCCTTATACAGTCTCTCAGCAACAAACGGATGTACATCTAAATAATTAAATAGTCTAGTAATGATTTAAAGAAGAGGTGGAAAACGGTAATTGGGTTTAATTATTAAAAAAAAGTTAGCGTAACACAAAAAGTTTAGGAAATATTTGGGCCAGGCCCGACCAGTAGATCGGGCCTATCGTATTGCCCGAGACCATCTATTTTATATGTTTTACATAAATATTTTGGCCCCACCAGGCCTAGGCCAAGATGGGTGGGCTAGACTTGCTCACATAAGCCCATTGCCCAAGCCTGCCTATTAACCTATAACATACTCGCCCGTTGATCACCTCTACTATCAATTTAGTTCACCACACTTCCTTGTGGGATCAGATCCTAGGAAATGAAGTCGCTCATCCAGTCGGCCTAACTGAGCAGCCATGCCAACCACAACGTGACCCAGCTCCCCGTTGGCAAGGTTGTAGAAGTCTGTGAGATTAGCTAGTCTTTGATCTCAGCCTGACAAGTCAAGCATTGATTGAATAAGCAGGGAATATGGCCATTTGATAACATAGTTGAATGATGAAAACTAAAAATTCAGTACAATATGAAATTAGGCTTGTTTTACCATTGACTTAAATAACTAAATTTTGTAAAATTAAGAAAAATAAATAAATAACTTGATCGGCAAGACCTAACCAATAATAAACCTATTGAAAATAACCATTGTTCTATCTTTAGTACTCAATTCTTCATATTCAGATGTCAATTGTCAATTACCATTGGATAAATGTTTCAATTTTTAATTTTAGCATTGAAGTTTATCTATTCTTACAAATTAAGTACATAGATTTTCAGCACTAATCTCAGCTTTACCGTGTTTGGGGCTAACAAAATCTTCCTCGCCAAGAGGCAATGCAATCAAATCGATTGTGTACCTTCATCATTTGGTCATTGTGTAATTAACTTGAAAAAGCTCCGCCATTTGAAAATCGTTTACCTCAGGAGCTATGTAACGCACGGACTGATCTCATTGCGAGATTATTCGCCATCTCATTTGTATCCATTCAAGAATTTAAACTGTACATCCTCAAAATTTTCTCTCTCTAAAATTCCCTTTATTGATTACAAGAGTGTGAATCATAAAAATGTAAAACCTTCAAGGAAATCAAGATTCGTGGTTGCATGATTTAAAATATCAGCCCGTGGCACACCGACTTTATGCGACTAAAATAAGCCCAGCATTTTCTTTCCTACTTGGGCCAATGGAAAAAAAATTGCTAGTTATGAATTGGTCAAAAAAATATTTAATAACTTATAAATCGGATTGTAGCAAAGTTTCCAACTTATGAAAGAATTTGATCGATTCAGAAAGTCAAGTACACAGCTCAAATATTGGCCCGTGGCACACCGACTTTATGCGACTAAAACAAGCCCAGCATTTTCTTTCCTACTTCGGCCAATGGAAAAAAAATTGCTAGTTATGAATTGGTCAAAAAAATATTTAATAAATTATAAATCAAATTGTAACAAAGTTTCCAACTTATGAAAGAATTTGATCGATCTAGAAAGTCAAGTATACATTTATTGCTAAATGATAGTTATTCCATTAAGGAGTAATTATCAGATAAATTTGTTCAACGCACTAAAATAAATATGCATCGTCAAATCCCATCAGGTGCAGTTCCTAATATTTCCAAATTTCTATATTGCACTCGACTATCTCTCAAGAGAGAGGCTAAAATAAGATTTCGAAAGATGTGAACCATCTAAAGTCAACTGATATTTTTTTTAACGTGTTGAGATTAATTTAATACTTTGAAAATTTAAATAAGCAAATAATTTTATTGAAATACGTTATTTCTTAAATTTCAAAGTATCCCCACTATTTTGCAGCTTTGTACACCGATCTATTCTTTTAAAACTCATATATGGAACGTAGCTTTATTTTTCTAATTTGCTTGTCGTTGATGTGCTTAGATATGAAACAATAACATTATATAACTAAAATATATATATATATATATATATATATTTTTTTTTTTTTTCAGAAAATTTGAATCCTTGAAATAAAAGTTTAGCTACCATCAATGAAGTTGAATATGATTGATGTATACAACTCGTGTTGACAGACTAACCAAAAGACATTAATAAATTAATAAATTCCACTACAAATAGACCAAATCAACCAATACATCGTTCGACCCAAAAAAAAAGAAGAAAAAACAATACATTGTAAGACCTATGGCAACAAATACGTACAATTGTAATTATGTGCTCATCCTAGAGCACATGAGTCTAACATGAGAAACCCTAGATGCATTTATTTGGATATATGCATGGGGTTGCATTTGTATCCTGCATATGTGCTTCTGTGTATCATCAAACTGTCTCGGCATTGCTCTCCGAGGTAGTGCTGGTCGTTGAGGTGGAACTGGTTGAAGAATACCCGACTCCGTTGCGCGTGCTTGGGAACAACGTGAACAGCGTGCTCGAGATCGAGCCGATCACGGTTGGCAGAACCATGATCACAGTCTTCTCTGTGTCCTCGAAAGACGGATAGAAGCACTTCACTGTGTTCGTGTCCAACAACGCCAGACCTAAGAAAATGACCACACACAAGAAAGCATGGACGAAATCCGAAAACCGAAGCTTATACCCCGACGAGCTCGTGGAGCTGCTAGAACTTGAGCTAGGCCAGATACCCTTGGCCGTGGCAAACCCGTAGTGGGTCGACCCGTCACTTCCCGTGTAGCTATCGGTGAAGCAAGAGATAATACACGAAATGCCGCAAACTGCAATCAAAATGGCGCTTAGGTACTTGTTGTAAGTGTGGCACTCGCCGTTGTTGGTCAAAAGAGGGTTGAGGAATTGGAACAGGAAGACAGTCCCGCTCGGAAGGAGCTTAATGATGTTGGCTAGTCCGGTGTATGCGCTGCTGCTGCTGCTGCTGCTGCTGCTGCTGCTGGTGCTCGTGCCAGTAGTGGTGGTGGTGCCGTTGGTGGTGCTGGTGGTGCCGGTGGTGGTGCTGGTGGTGCTTTTTTGCTGAGAACTGGTTTTGGAGGCGAGGGAAGAGATCTTGCTGCCCATTTTCTTGACAATGCTGACTACGTTATGAAGAATGAGCAAGCTGCCTAGGATTGGGGGAGGCATTTGAGGTTGTGTTTTGTGTCCTGAAACGGTCCCAAATTAGGGTTATTTATAGGCGGAGCGAAGCTGGGTGGGAGGAAGTTGCTTGTACGGCAAATCGTATGAATCGCCACTGTTTCAAAGTTGGAAGGTCTGGGTCGTTCCACTCTTGAGGACTTGACCGGTTTCAGCACAACCCTTCAAACGGTTGAATCTTATGATGAGCTAACAGTTGTTAAACACGTTTTAGCTTGCCACAAGGAACAATAATGGGACTTAAAAGGCCATGTTGGTCATTTCAACTCGACTTTAGTTCCATATCATTTCTTAGTGTCGAATATTTCTGAACACTATGTATAGAAAACAATTGTAAAAGAATGCAAAGTATTTATGTAAATGTGTAGAAGAAATTGTCTCCAACCATATCTTTGATTGGTGAGTTACAAATATAGATATCAGCTACTTTAATTTAAAAAAAAAAATGCATGTGAATGATATTAGTAACCTATAAATACCAATTATAATGAGCATGGTTTGAGAAAAATTCATCCTTGATATAGCTTGAGAACAACATTGCCACGATAGGCTTTCATGAGGTAAATTACTAAACTGATTGAAGCCATTTGAATCTTCCTTAACCCTTCTTATGGCTTCTGCCTCAAAAACCAGTTGTTGCATGCAGTTGGCACATGTGGACCCACAATCAATTTTTAATTTCCCACTATTTCCCTTGTGACCCTTTGTACAGGGGATGTGCGTCTCCTCAATAGTATTCTAGTTTAGGCTATATTTTTCTTGTTTCAGGTAGGAGAAAACTTTCCCTAACCATACTTTTAACCGGTGGATTACTAATCATTGACATTATCCACATACAAACTTAATTGAATATAAATGTAAGACAATATCCTTATTTATAACCCATCAATAAAAAAAAAATAGTCTGAAAAAAATATTCTCATGTGGAGAGAATAGCAGTCTATTAATATGCTCCAGCTCAATATTGAGCTCACTAACCTCGAATCGTAAGATTGAGAGAAATAATTATACCTTAAATCAAAAATTTCACGAGATTGTTATGGTCTCTCGCTGCTCATCGTTTTAACAAGGACAAAAGGAGGGGGGCAAAAAAGAACCTTTTCTTATGTCCCATGGTGGACTTGCAGCATGATCTCTTTCGCTCAAGTGGAATTGTGACATAATCCTCTTGTTCAAATGATTAACACTGTTAGATCTTATCCCTGACCAAGAAGGGAAGAGAAACGGGTTTGCTTTTATGAAGTATGAGGGCAAAGCCCTCGAGGAAGGATTTCTTGTATCATCCATGCCAGAAGAAGACGAAACAAACAAAATAAACATGAGAAGAACCAGTTGGCCATCTTTCTTGCCAAATGACGCAAAGGAAATCGTCTTATCGACTCTTTCAAAGGCTCTTCTAGCCTGTTGTCTACATATAAATCTACGACAAAATCATGAAATTTGTCAGTCCATTAGGCTCAATGCATGATGACGACGACGACATGGTGAACAGATCACATAATAAGCTGCAACGCACGCATGAACGTAGAGATTACGATACGAGCGCAGTCAACTCAAGTACATTTCAGTTAAGATCTGCCAATGGACAGCACATTTTCTCGTCATGACTTCGGCAGCGCATAATCGAGATGAATATCATTTGAATGTTCAAGTCCGGTGCCTACGCGTCAAAGATTAAGAACGCTTTGTGCCGAAATTGGACTCGGCTTGTATCATTAGGCCATCAAAAAGGGGTGAAAGCCATTTGGACAATTCAGCACGTGGGATTGGAATGGACCTTAACCTACCAGTTTAAGGAAGTAGGGGGAACATTTCAAAGGCTTGAGGAGTAGGTTTCTTGTCTTAATTGAGGGGGACTTAGACTTGTTGGTGTGACCTTTGAACTGGCCATTGATTTGCAGATTCAAACCTTGACAATTCGAAGATAAGGTCCTTTTTTTTTTTAATTTAGGGTACTTCCGAGAACATATCCGATGGAGAAAGGCGGCGCCTATAACTTAGATGATTAGAACACATGGCTCCGAACATGGTGTCGAGGTTTTGAATCCGTCCTCGCCCACAACCGGCCTAAAAGGCGAAGAACTTTCAGCACAACCTTGTTATTATTGAAAATTCTCTTACTTGTTGGGCGATGTACTTTGGCAATACTTTGAAAGTAAAATTTATCATTTAGAATGGTTTTATGTTTAAACCAAATGCAAAGTTGATTAAAATTCAAATAACATGGACATAACAATTGGCTTGTTATATCGTGTCCATCAATCAACACATGAATAATTTATGTTATGATGACAAGGGTGGCTATGTGCTTTTCTTCAGGGTCCGACACAGGATCCAAATTTTTTTGCTCAATCTAATGCTTGAACTTCAAAAATCTAATAAATGCATTTCTTTCATTAAAATTTATGACATTATTAGCTAACTTGGCCATAATTTAAGTTGAGTTCATGAAGTTTTGCTGAATTGGAAAATGACTCGTTATTTTGGCCTTATAAATGCTAACATGACAATCCAATAACACACGCTTAATGTGGTGATATACCTAATAGACTGACTACAATGAGCAAACTTTTGGATGTTCAGGCCTAAATTAATTAATAGAAAAGTTCAATATCAAAACTTTGTTTCGAAGTCCTTTTGGCGGGGCGATTAAGGTAGAAAAGTTCAAAAACCATCCATTTGATTAACCATAACCTATCCTACATTAATAGGGAGGTGGAATAGTAATTTGAAATTGATACTTGGTCGCGGCTTTAGTCTGGTTAAGATTGTAACCACAGGTTAAATCCTTTTCGCTCCATGGTTGACAAAATGGCCAAAGCGACTGTCTAGAATCTAATATATCTCTAATCGATCTATAGTACATATATGAATAGCTAGATCAAATGTGATTTTGTCGAAGTACTAGAAAGGCTACTAAAAGCAAAAACCCAAGGCGGGAAAAGTAAGCGTGTGAGGGAGAGATAGAGAGGAATGCAAGCAGAAATCAGCTATTACCTAGATCTTAACAAGGATCACCAATCCTACGCCATCACACTTGAGCAAGGGTTCATGATCATAGCCATTGGGAATGTGAGGGCAACCATTCCACATCACCTCGCTCCGGCAAGAGTCCACGACGAAAGCGTAGCCACCACGGTTGCTTGATTTCCAAATTAGGGTTATGACCGGCGTGAGAGCTAGAAATCTCTAAAAGAGGGAATGGAATTAAATTTAAAATTTCGACTAATATTCGTTGTTAGTATCATTTAGGGGAGAATACCACATAATAAATCATAATACAAAAAAAAAGTGTAGCAAAAAGTATTTTTGTTTTTGACTGAAAGTAAAATACCAAAGAACATTACTCAAATATTCTTGATTAGTAAACTTTTAAGTTCACTTTATGAAGTTTCATCTTGTTCAGAAAGAATAATTGCCATATTAATATTTCAATTAAAATAAGAAAACGTAATTTCAACAAATGTCTGAGTTGTTGCACCAAACTATAAATGATCAATAAATGTATCTTATCTCATCATTTATCACGAAAAATTATTGAAAGAAGTTTTTACATTAAAAAAATGAAGAGATAGCTAAAAACAAGAAAAAAGAAAAAAAAAATGGCCATATGATCCTTCGGGCCACTCAATAAATGTATCTTATGTCATCATTTATCACGAAATTTATCACGAAAAATTATTGAAAGAAGTTTTTACATTAAAAAAATGAAGAGATAGCTAAAAACAAGAAAAAAAAAGAAAGAATGGCCATATGATCCTTCGGGCCACTCAATAAATGTATCTTATGTCATCATTTATCACGAAATTTATCACGAAAAATTATTGAAAGAAGTTCTTACATTACAAAAATGAAGAGATGGCTAAAAACAAGAAAAAAAAAAAAGAAAAAAGAATGGCCATATGATCCTTCGCAGTGGCCACTGAACATGAAATTCAAAGTGGTGAGCTCAGTAAAAGCCTTTGATTTTCTTTTTTTCTTTTTTCTGGTAGTAGAGAGAAAAAGGATTAAACTATTGACCTTTTGGACCTATTGTGATAAAGTTCCATGTCATCATATTTGGTCTTTAGTTAGCATAGAATCACAATCCACGTTAGCATTCTGTTCTTTTTTCAAATAACTCCAAGATCAACATAAATAGAGGGAGCAATGATACCTTTACTCCCATAAGCACTCATAGGCAAACAAGCTGAACGTTTATTTCGCTGAAAATTTCATAATAAAGGGAAATATTTTCATATATTTTTATTTGTTCAGTGCTTTGAGAAAAGTAATTTTCTTTTTGTTAAAAGAAGAGGTCATTTTTCCTCCCAACCTAAGCTTATTTTTTTCAGTCCATAAAAAATATTTTCCATAAATCAATTGATTTCCATTATCCAATTATTGAAAAGTCAAAAAAACAATTTTTTCAAAACAGTTTTTTTTTTCTTCTTTTTTTTTTTCCAAATAGACAGACCCTATGCTTCGTTTCCAGTTCTTGACTAAACCATACCTCAAGCAAGAACCAGAAATAAGTTGTCTTTTGGGCCGCGATACATAGAATTAGTGAAGTGAAAAGCCAATCCCCGAAATCAACGAGCTCTAGCAAGTTGAAGTCTGGAGTCGATTTAGAAGCCAGAAATGAAACTTGTCCATATTCGATCAGGGCTTTGAATAAGATTTTCGATGACTTTGCTCGATTCATGTAATTTCGCGACTAACGTATGTGGGCCTCACAACTTGGTGGTGGCAACTAAAATTTATAACCCCGTCAATTGAGGTCTGGCTTTGACTGAAACGTGTACGGCTTATCTTTTCTTTTTTAAAAATCAGGTTAATGATTTGGTAACTACACATATTTAAATCTTGCAATTCAGTGCATAGGAAAAAAAATGAAACAAAGAGAACTTTTTGATAAGCAAGCCAAGCCCAAAATGGATTGGCCCGTTTGAACTATCGACCCAATTCGTTGGACTTGGAAAGCTCAGGCCGGGCCAGGGCACGGTTGGTGTAAAGGATCCACAAGTGCCAAGGCAGGATTCATTTTTCCCAGAAATTTTTCTAGCATTTGACATCATGCATGATATAAGCCAAATCTCCTTAGAGAGCCCAAAATCTTCTCTCTT
This sequence comes from Eucalyptus grandis, assembly GCF_016545825.1. Lineage (NCBI taxonomy): Eukaryota > Viridiplantae > Streptophyta > Magnoliopsida > Myrtales > Myrtaceae > Eucalyptus > Eucalyptus grandis. Next base: position 21,908,007 of record NC_052613.1, read on the forward strand.
TCTTCTCTCTTTTCTCATGTCCTTTTTAACCTTAGCCTTGGGGAGGGTTTGAGCTAGTCTCACCCTCCCATCTCTTTTGTTGATTTTGTTTACGTTTTATTGTTTTTATTTTTTTACATTTTATTCTTTCTCGATTTAAATTTGAGAGCTCTCTTTCAGTTTAGTTCTCGATTTGAGAGTTTGAACTTTCCTGCTTTAGTTCTAAATATAGGTGTTATCCTCTCTCGATTTAGATCTAGGAATTTAATAATATGTTTTTAGGGATTTAATGTCCCTCTACCATGTTCATGCACGGGTCATCTACATCTAGTTTCAATGATGATCTTAAGAGTTTTGGCGTCACATTGAATTACAAAAATTTGCTCCTTCACATGTTATATTCTAGGTTTGTTCAATCTATTATGGTTGTCTCCATAAAACAATGATATAGAGGAAGCCAAATCTAAGCACGCACCACCAATTTGGTAACGTTGTAATTAGTGAAATATGAATTTTTAACATATGCTCATCATTGACGAATCCACAAAATCCACTAATCATCTGTGTTGTTTTTGTGAAACAAATTTGTGCTAACCTTGTTGGTGCTCCGTTGAACATCCTTATTTTCTGGATTATGCTTTGTTTTTCAATATTTGTGCTCTGTTTCAATTTAATTTGTTATGAGGTTATGTGCTTCTGTATCACTTTGAATAATCAATATATTTTTTTTCCACAAAAAAAAAAAATATGCATGATAAGAGCTTTTTTGTTCTTTTCAAAATTTAAAATTTGCTAGGTTTGAACCGGTCAAACCAACATTTAATAACTTATGCATGGGATTGTAGATCGAAAGTGTGAAATAGTTGAGTCTATTCAGACATCGACCTCATTAGCTATAAGTAAGATACATACTACATATCAGATATATTTATCGAGCGTCAGACTCTCTTACTTAGATAACTAATTGATTGAGATAAATTTGCTATTGATAACTATTCCATCGAGGAGTAATTATTAGATAAATTTATTCAATGTGCAAAGACGGCCGTGGATCATTAGCTTGCTGGCAAACATTTTCTGGTGATTAAAATATGGGCAATTTTGTCAGAAATTTGTGATTGGAAAAAAAAAAGGAAAATTCTAAATTAATTAAGTTTAGGTTATTCATTTAGATGTTTACGTTTTCTTTTTTCTTCTCCCCCGCTACTCCTCAACCAAATCGTTGCCTGGTCATCGTCGTGACTCGATTCTTGTTGCTCCTCACCTTGCTCAACTGGCAAAGAATTTGGGTCTCCGCAAATAAACAAAGAAGCATATGGTTTTCTTCTTGTTTTTGAATTCGTGCCTCAACTAGCAGAGAATTTAGGTCTTCGACTTTGCGGAAGATGGGTACAAGGAATGGGGAGAACTTCAGTCTTTGACTTTGCAAAGGATGGGTACAAGGAATGGAGAAACCGTAGAAAATCTAGGGTTTTTTTGTTTCTTTTTTAGGATTTGTTAATTTTCCCTATGCGACGACGTCTGAAATTTGACTAGGAGTTTAGGGAAAGATCCTCTTTGAGGATTTTTCTGGAGCTATTATTGCCTGTTGGACGGTGTCACGTACACTTGCACCGCAAATTCAATGTTTCACTTAGAATTATCATTTGACCCATTTTCTATATATTGATGCTACAGTGGAGAATTTCTGCTTGATTCTCCACTATAGAGGACAATAGATAGAATTTAATGATCATTTCTGGATGGGTCTCAACACAGCACTTTTGGATGCCCTTTGATGCTTATAATCAGAGCACAGTGAGCCTGCAGCTAATTCTGATTTTATTCCAGCATAATTTCCAGAACTTAGAAGGCAACCGCAGCCATGGCTATGTTGCCCCCAGTTATGATGAAGAGGAGGATTCATCATCTGGGAACAAATTCAAAATGAAGCGTAAAGAGTTTCATAGGAGGTAATTATATTGAGAAACTTGTCTTCCATCATTTTATCAAGCAAGGTTTTGGTTTTGCTCGCTAGTTGGGCTTATCATGTGCTCGCTTCTTTCTTTGCAGCGCCGCATCATTTACAGCACTGGACAACAATTATCTCACTCCATTCTTTACGAGTCAAAATGGGGATGAAGAGGACGATTTCGGTTAGTTAGCTTGGCAAATTCCTCTTTGATTGTTATTCTTACTTTCCGTTGTCTTGAGTGGCCTGAGAAGTCTCAAATAGATTTAGACCTGATTGCATATTTTAAATGAAAGGACTATTGTTATTGGATAAAGTAAAAGAGGTAATGAGAGCTGCCTAGGTATACGAGAATATGTTGCCTCTGCTTGGACTGGTTCTCCAACTGGTGGTGTTCCATTTCATACTAAAATACAATTTGTTCTTTTGGAGTAGGGCCACGTTTGGTTAGGCTTTCCCAATAGGCTTTGAGACCTCAAAGCCCCTTGGGGAATATTTTGTGTTTGGCATGTGTTTTTGAATGCCCATTTGCCCAATGCCAACATTCCCAATGCTGAAAGCCCAATGCCAACATTCCCAATGCTGAAAGCCCAATGCTGGGATAGGGCTGCTTTTAGTATTGGGCATTTCGGAGATGCGATTTCACTGTTCACCGAGTCACTGTTCATCGTCTTCTTCGCCGTTTGCCTTCTTCTTCATCTTTCGTCTTCTTCTTTGCAGTGGGCGGCACTCAGCCGCAAGCAGCTAGATCTAGCCGCCGAGGAGCCAGATCTGGCCACCGGGAAGCCTCGCCTGAGGTCGAGCAACCTCAAGCAACGTCACCTAGCGTGTGTGAGCCAGGCGACGCCAGCTGAGGTCTACGCGACCTCAGTCGGCGTTGCCTAGTTGCGCGAGACCAGGCGACGCCAGCTAAGGTCTGCGCGACCTCAGTTGGTGTCACCTAGTTGCGCGAGACTAGGCGGCGTCGCCTAAGGTCGCGCATGACCGAGCGAGGCCAAATCTGGCCTCTACGACCTTTGACGGCCAAATCTGGCGGTCCGGCGACGGCCAAATCTAGCCATCCGACGGTTGGCCGGCCGTCCGACGATTGGCCGATAGTGGCCGACCGCCAGAATTTGATTTCAAGCCTAAAAAAAAATAACAAAAGCTAATTACAAATGTGAATTTTGCCAAACGGTGTTTATGCTAAGTTGTATTTCGATGCTATAATTTATCAAACGGTCTAACATTTCCGAAAACCCCTTTACCTTAAAAGTATTTGCATTCTCCCAATGGCATTTCTCCAAAGCTGAACCAAATGGGCCCTATGTATATAGCGGTCGCTTGTCTAAAACATATGGACCAAGCAAGCAAAAGATAGGTAACTTAAATTGATGAATGAACGCCACCATGGTCCTGGTATATAGTTTTGGTGTAAACTGGGGCCGTTACGCTTGGATGGTGAACTGACTTATAATTTAAGCTATAATAATTTGCAAAAACAAACTGACGTGTATGTACTAGCGTGTGGTCCAACACGTAGGAGCAAATCAAGAATAAATAGCACTGTCCCTTTAGGGAAATTCTCTCTTGTTCTACGAGAATGATGTTAGAATGTAAATGTTTTGAACAAAATCGTGGTAGCAAACAGAGTAAGGCAGTAAATACTGATTGATGACACCTGCACTCCATTCCTCGCCTGCATCGTGCTTCGTTTAGTCAAGACATGTCATTTGTAGAATGAATTTTTGCAGCATCTTCATCGAGTTCAACCCGTTTCTCTTTCTTCAATCCCCCTCTCTCCTCTTGGTTTCTCTTTCTTCTTCCCCATTTCTTTTTTTTTTCTTTCCTTTTTTTTCTTTTCTTTCCCTTTGGCCAGCCACACGTGAGGGCCAACGAGGGTGTCCTCCAGATAAAGTAACTGTTCAGATAACCCCTCCTTTTTAAATTATTTTCATTGTACAGTAACTGCACCATTCTATGGGCCCTTCATTTACGGGCTGGATTTTGGCCCAATATAAGCGGATGGGTTTAAGTAGGCCCATCAAACATAAAAACACATCAGAATACATTTTCTTAAAAAAAAAAAAAAAACTGCTTATATCGTTTGAAATAACGAACTAGTACAAAATATTTTCATTACCAACAACAATTTATGTCTAAATAATTTCATAAATGATAAAAATAATTCCTGTTCATTTAATTTAATAAATATATAAGCGATATTTTAAAGAAAAACGTAATCCAAAGTTACTTTTCCGCCAAAGAAATGATTTTGTTGTCAAACGCACAGAGGAGGTCACCTGACGTGTGGGGGGAGGGAAGGCGGCGGAGATGAAAATGATATCATAATTGGGCAACGCAGTCCACAGGTCAACGATGCCCCACTATGAATTCTGATCTACTTTACTTCCAATCGCAATATTCCTTTCTACCCGACTTTTTCATCACATCTAAATTACATGCATTAGAAATTCACAGACCGAAAGGTCGGCGAAAGACCGTGAATCATGAAACGCGTCCGGTGTGGAAAAACGATGTAATGATCGATAGAAATCGAGCAAAGTAAGTAGCTTCAAGAGAGAGGGCATGGGATGGCACTTTGATCGATGGAATTTGAAAAAGATCTTCCCCTGAACCAGCCAAAGTCTTCGTAATAAATAAATAAATAAATAAACAAAGCTTCTCTCGTTATAATTCAGCAGACTCGATTAATCCTAACTCACTTCCGATCGCTCCACAAGATCCGAGTCCTCCTCTCTCGATCTTCCTCTCTCTGCTTGCACAATTTGGTGATCCAGATGCAGAACCCAATCTCAGAAGCAATGAGGTCACCCCGTCCCGGATTCAGATTCCACCCCCATACTGACGAGCTTTCTGTTGGGCTACTTGAAGGCCAAGATTCTCGGACAGCCCGACGACATGATACCGGAGATCGATCTACTCAAACACAAGCCTTGGGAAATATACTTCATGTTCGGTGACAAGTTCGGCGACCAGGAGCATTATTTCTTCTGTCGGTTGAAGCACAAGTACTCAAGCGGCGACCGCTGTGACCGGACAACCAAAGATGGTTATTGGAAACAGACTCGCAGGGGACGCGAAATCATGGGGAAGCGCACTGCGAAATCATGCTGACTGATGGTTTCCCTTCTGCAGACATGACTTTTCTTTTCTTTTTTTTTTTTTTCTGACTTTTTTTCTCTTCAAGACAAACCAAAGACAAACGGAAGAAAGCAATTTTTCTTGATTTTCTTTGAATCCCCGCTCACCGAGACCCCAAGAACTCCTCACGTAATTGCTCTTCAAAATTTCGAAAATCCCCCCTTTGAACGTGTGCAACGCCTTTTATAGGGAAAATTTTAGATCTTTGAAGCAAATTTTATTTCCAATTTCACTCGTGCATAATTTTCTGAATATATCATTGCACTACATGTGATATTCTCTTTTGTATTTTCACATATTCTATCCAAAAAAATTCCCTTTTTGAAATACACCTCATGGTGTATATTACCCAAATATGTGAAAAATCCGCAATATAACACAAAATAAAATTTCCCTAAACTATACGAAGGCCACAGGCTTAATGGCAAAAGGACCAGCTGGGTGATGCGTGAATCTCACCTAAATCATCAGTGTTTGGGTGATGCTCATGACGAAACGGTGGTAACATTCTGGTTTTCTTTCGTTTGCACAAGATGATTGATTGTAAATAACATTTGGGACATGCTTTTTTAGTTAGGGGTTGTTTCTCTATTCCTAATATCGTTCGGGAATATATATATATATATATATATATATATATATATATATATACAGGCTCTGCCTTATGTGGTATGTCGGATAATGAACAATAAGGACAAGAAGGCGATGAGGGGTCACGCTCCGCCCCCTGTCAATCAAGAAGGGGATTGCTTGAGCTTCCGTGACAACCAGCACAATGAAGTTGTTGCTGCTCCTCGTGAGGTGAGAGACACCCGTTCTGTATTGTAAAACTTATTTAGGTTTGGATCTACCCCTAAGTCCTATAGAGCATGTCAAAGTCCCAGAGACTCATCAGTTTCCCACGGCCAAAATACTAATGATTGCATTAGCATATAAGCAACATCCGTGGGACTATTTTCATTTCATACTTCAAGATTGTTTCAGCAACAAAAAATGCAGAGTACTTAAGATGGGTCGTTTCATATGATCACATTGTTTTGATTGCAGATGTCAGTGGAAGAGTTGATGGAATCGCTCCCTCCATCGCAGCCACCGGATGACATTTTATCAGACTCCAACACCACTACAGCCTATCAGCAGCAGGCAGGAACAGAGCAAGGATCGTCTTCCTTATTTGGTTTCTCACGTGGCAACGATGGCATTGGGCTTGACTTTTTTGAGCCTCTCTAAGCTCCAGACTTCCTTGACCCCTTTAGGACCTCATTTAATATAAAGTTCACTTCGAGTCCGTTTTTGAAAAGATAACCCCCTTTCGGCTCCTTATTTAGAATTTTCCCAAAAAAAAATTATTACTACTCTCGATAGTGTACATCAAAATATTATTAATTCCATGTATTTTATATCACAGCTGACACTTTCAAATAACAGGCAGGTCTTCCTTCCAATTCAATTTCGACTCAAGATAGGCAAATATATAGCCAACATTCCCACAAACTTTTCTAAGGAAAACTCATTCAGTACCTTTCTACGCTTCCAGAGGTAAATCTACAAAAAAGGACAAGAACAAGCACAAGATGAAGCGAGAGCACTTCAAAACTGAGATGCCTATTGACCTTTGCACGCTGCAACTCATTGTTCATGGGGCAGTGCTCCATTCTATGTATGTACAAATTCCCCTTTCAGTAAACCACATGCTTTAACAGCGTTATTGACAGCATCAGCTTCAAGACATAGAAATGTATGAAAATTTCCATTAGGCTTTTGCCCGGGGCTATCAACCAAAAGGAATTTGTCTTTTAATACCTAAATCTTCAAATTTGAATCCAAATGCATTTGCAACATCTTCAATCAGCTCTTAGTCTCAAAATCTCCTTTGCTGTTCTCCGCCGAAAATAGGGCATATGATCCTGTGACAAAAAGTTCAATATAATACATAAGGAAAAAGATTCCTTCAAGTCTCGTTCAAATTTTCTAAGCAGAAGAGCCATTCAAGATGTGCATAAACAGTATTTATATGACCATGACGTGTTAAAATTTACACCAAATTGTATTTTTTAGGACACTAGAAACAAAAATAAAGCTAGGAGAGTAAAAAGCAGAGCCAATCCAAGTCTCCATCCGTCTTTTCAAGAACTTAACAACTATGAGTGGAAATAAAATATCAAGTCATTCGATTAAAGCCCTAAATACTACATAAAGTACACAAAATGGTGAGGATGGGAACCTCCACCATCAAAGCCTTCCAACAAGCATACTCATTTCCCTCCATCTTCCATAACACTTAAATCTATCAGCTATACTCACTTTATAAGCTAGTCTTTGCTTGAACCTCTAGCAATCCATCCCATATGGCCTAGTAGGTATCATTACAAGCCTATACAATCTTGCCTCTAGCATATGTGGCATCATCTAGTCGCAGTTCTTGTTGATAAGGGACATAACCAATAGTAGAATAAGCATACGACTTATCTCCCCATTAAGGTTTGTGCTGACACTAACAGGCATATATAAGCAAATTTACAGATCATCAAAAGATTAACAGGGTGATAAAGGAAAACAATTCAAAATGCACAAAGGAGAAGCAGGCATTCATAGATGCATAACTAGTCCATCCCTAGCTTCATGCCTCACCTGGTCAAAACAAAGCTCAAACCCTCTGCTATAGAAATCAGCATACTTGATCATAAACATTCCACAGTCAAACCTGCTCATAAAATATAGGTGAATTTGTAAAGATAAGTCCTCCTCCAGCACAATAAAAAGGAAACGTAAACAAATTGCTCCAGATAAAAGATTTCAGCAAAGCAAGCAAAAGCAACTGAGAAACCAGCGCAAAAAAGATAACCAACTACCTTAGGTAATCTTTTGGCTTGCAAAGCTCATTTCCAACTCTCTGCTCATAATAAGATCTGAAGCACACTCAATCTAACTGAGACTTTCAGTTTATACTCCTGAAATCTAGAATAAAGATGAACTTTACACATTTATATATATGCCCTCACATTTCTGACGATGTTCAGAAGCTCACCACATGGGAATGCTAACTCCTCTGCCTCCAATTAATCAGAAAGTTCACTCCTCTGCCTCCACTTTCCAGAAACGTTGGTTATCTCAGCCATCATTTTATTTCATCCATTACACATACAGTCCGTTATCTATAGACTTCTTGATGCAAGAGCAAAATTATTTATAGTACTTTAAGGGATTTTCTTCTTTATTTTGTCTTTTCTTGTGTTATTAGGATTAATAAGTGGTATGTATTAGTAAGGTGACTTTTAATGAGGTTGAATGGTTGAGAATAGAATTTGTTTATGTTTCATTAACGGTTGAGATCATCTCACATATGTAACCACAGTATAGATAGGTCTCAAAAAGTGACTTTTCATTTCTCCATTCAGTTAAAAATGTTGGTTTCTCTAAACCCTAGAATATCTATTTCCTGTTCCAACTTCAATTCTTCTCAATTCTAGCATTGCTTTAGGCTCTTTTTGCTGTTCGTTAACATCCAAATGCCGTAACTTCTCCTAATAGTCAGTACATGAAAAACAAAAATATAAGGCTAGAGGAAAATAAATGGAGAAAGGAGTTTACTCGTAGGCACATTAAAATAAAGAAATCAAATGAGTACGCACCCATTTTCCTGTGCAGGCAAGTCTGAGACATATTCTTGCTCCCACGAGCTTACATCTATGACTTTTCCGCACTTGTCCTTCACTTCATCCACAACGTATCTGGCCTGAGACATTAGTTAAGATTACTGTAAGCTACGATTGGCAAAAAAGAAGTGGTCTCTTCATCATTTTCCCTGTCCCAACCTCTCACCTTCCCCCCAACCCTCTTTTCTCCACTACATCTCTTACCCATTTCCTCCTCCCTGTCGCTCTCTCTTCAAAATAACACAAACAGCTCAAATTAAAGTCAAATCTTAACCAACACAAAGCATACCAGCGCATTCAGCACTCGAGAATCCCTTCCTCCAAGGGAATCCAAATATTGAAATTTCTCATCTTTCTTGTTAATGATGGCTAGACACCAGTGTATCTCTTGGTGGATGGGCACAAATATCTAAAACAGAAGGCAAAATTAATGATGAACCATCAAGAGCACAAAATGTAAAAACTAAAATTAGTGAAATGCTGTAACAGGATAAAACAAAAAAAAAAATTAGTAAAGTGCGGCAGGGCTTTACTTTATCGCAATCGATTAGGTTATAACCCAGCTTTTTCTGGGTAGTCCACCTTCTGACAGCTTTATAGTCATACCCACTCCTGCCACTGATTAACTGGAACTCAACATGTAAATTAAAAATCTGTCAATAAAATCCCAAAGTATTGACAAGTTTTTCCAGTCAATGAACCAGAATTCTATAAACAAAGAGCAATCTGCGAATCCATGATGATAAAGATGATTGTAAACGTGATTAATCAATATTGGAAGCCTAAGAAGAAACTGTATACTTGAATAGCAGAAGATGCAGGTTTCTCGAAAAGCAACACAACAAGTGACCTTTGGCCTTTGCGTGCAACAAAATTTTTTGGGGAAAACCAAAGTTTAAACATCCATTGATATGCTTAATCCTGCCCTAGAAACCTCCTAACTAAGCACCCAAGAAAATCCTAAAGCCAAACCCTTTTGATGTACATACAGCACACAATGACGGCTGAGAGATGATAAGGGGAGAAATCAGGACCGAGACTAAAGAAGATACTTAGCTTGTTCGAACAGAATTAAATAGCAACAGTAAGGAATCAACCTTTTTGTAGAAAAATGTGTTGAAAAAGTGACACTTCAAGAACTTCCGTGGATCTCTTTTCTCACGTTCCTTCAATAACTCCAGATATAAGTTTATGACCTGTGAAGGGAGGATGGATGTAAGAACAAATAAAGAGCTTGGTACATTCCAACACAGCAATCAATCATCAAAGGGCGAAGTCTGATGAAACAATACAAGATCAACCTTCTTCCCAAGTAGCATAAACCCTAACTACAATAAGCTTTACTTCTCAAAGTATAGATGAAAATTCTATCTAAAAGAGGATGCAGCAAATGAGAAATTACCTCATCATTTAACCAGGCACCAGGTCTAAGGCACAACAGAGTTTCTCCTATGATCTCAATGCCAGAGTCCTCATGATACACAAGAGCCTTCCTCCTGCACATGTCCATTCCGATATTATCATATAAAATATATCGGTAACCAATTAGAGCAAACAATCTTTCTATACTCATACCGGTTGCCTGAAAGTGCACGTTGAACCTCTGCCTCCTCCTCATCCGTAAGAGGAATGAAGGGCTCACTAGGTACTTTCTGAGATCAGAAAATGAAAACAATAAGCTTAAAGAAGCTAGGAGGTAATCTATTCCTAAACTTGCCAAGTGTTATGCAACATATGACATCAGAACCAAGTATCCTGTAATCCTTCTTCCTGCTTTCTACGAGCTAGAACCAAGCAATCTGGTGAATATAACTCACCTATCACGAAATAAAAAGTAAAAAATCAATGAAGGAAATTACCTCATCAGGTTTTTTGGCTGGACGCAACTCTTGAAACAAGGACCTTTTTTCCTCATGTAATCTTATCTCGAAATCCAAACTTCCAAGTTTAGCATCCCGCCTCTTCGCATTTTCAAGCAACTGCTGGTAGGCCGACTTGCTCAGAATCTCAGGATCATCGGCATTTAAGGACAACCTGTACATCATCTTCTCAGGAGTCTCCACCCCCGCATTCCCATTACTCAGCTCTGACACGATGGATTCCTGTGCATTCGTGGCGACCTGATTTTCGTCCTTTGACCTACTACCCGACGCAACAGACGTCTCTCTCCCATCTTCAAAGCCATCTATTTCCTCTATACTCGAATCCAGGGACACAATCTCTTTCCTAGGCTCGTCATCCACCAAGTCAATCACTTCCTTCTCTCTCGTGAAATATCTCAGCGACCCCAACGCACCAGCCTTCGCCTTCTGGTACTTGTACATAATATTACCCATATAATCACTACTGTAATCACCTTTACCGAAAGAAATCCTACCTAATGCAGACGCGGAAGACCCGAATTTGCTCGTCCTAACCGGGGCATGGACCTCGCGGCGCAACTTGCTCGCGGCTTCCGGGTATCTGGCGATCCTGGAGACGGCGCTCTTCGAAGGAACGGCCCGCCCAGGCGACTGCTGCATGGGGGAGAACAGCCTCGGCCTCTTCGAGGCGTGAGAGCCCGGCGAACCGTGCAGCTTCGTCTCCCTGTTGCTCAAGCTCGAGAACTCATCTCCGCGCTTCCGGTTGCCCGTCAACGCACCCATTAGACTCCAGACCCTAGGAAGAAGAACCGCCCCTCACCCATCTAAGGAAACCCATCTCTCGCCCAACCCATCGAGTCGAAGCTCGAAACTAGGGTTTCCGAACACGGCGCGGCGGGCGGGAGGCTCGAATCGAAGCTCCAGACGAAAGCGGGCCGCCGAATTCGAAGGCGGAACAGCCGGAGTTGTTGCAGGCGCAGCAGCAGCCCTAGCGAAGGGGCTGAGAATTAGGGCAATCCGGAGAGGAAAACCTAGCGAACCGAGCGGCGAGGAGGGAAACGAATCGGGAGGATTCGGAGAATCGTTTCCCGCAAGAGGCTTAACGGTCGAATTGAAGTCGGAAAGCGGTGGCGGTGGCGGCGGCGTTTGGCTCCGACGGCGGTTTGATCTGCGAAAGCGGCGGCGGCGGCGGCGGTCGGCTCCGGCGGGCGCGATGCAAAATTTTAAGATATTCGTGTCGTCCTGTCGCGACTTTCCTGCGGTGTGCCCCCCCCTCGATCGAGTCACGCCATTGAGCTTAGCGATCTTTACCAATACTGTTTCCTTTGGGGAATTACATTTTGGACCCCGACTTTTCAGTATTATTGTAAATTCCCCCTCCCCCACTTCCCCCACGACGTTCTAAATTTAGTAATTTATGGCTCGTTTGGTAACTTTGCTTTAAATTTTTCTATTCTTTTGTTTTTCTTAAAAGAGAAATTCATTTGATAAAATCAGCTAATCAGCTAATTTTTCTATTACCATACTTTTTTCTGATAAATTTCGGCTAGCTTGATCAAAGGAATTAATTCTTTTAGACTATGTGAAAAGGGGCGACAAATTTACCACCGGCCGTGGTGGCTTTACTGTGTAGGCTTCAGTGATCTTTTGCAAGAGAGGTGAGAGGTTCGAAATCCTTATAACACAAAGAGGTTGATGAAGTTACTTGGTAACTTATCCGGTGGCATGAGGTGGTAGTTTCCCCATATTATCCCTAGATTCTTCTCACCGGCTACTATCGGCTTTCAAGGTTTTTTGGATCATGAAAAAAAAAAAAGTGACAAATGTGGCATTAATTGGAGAGGGAACAAAGGAGATTGTCTCCATTTTATTTTGGGAACAAATTGGAAAGGGAATTTGATCGTGAGGGACAAAGCATACAAAGAGGGATATTCTCTTTGGAAGAGAATGGGAAGGGTCAGTCAACAGGGGAGGAATAAAAAGGAAGAGGGCGAGAGATTTAAGCCCTAATGGTAGGAAAGCAAATCGTTAAGACCATTCATGCTGCTTTCTTCCCTTAATTTTTTTGAAGAAATAAATAAAAATATATGCACATAAATATAGTCGACCCGATTCTCCTTGGAACTAAGAACCAGACAAGCAATCCTGATAACCAAATTCAACTATTCCCCGTTAAGTCAGTTTGTCTTGCTCACTCCTACCTAATGTGAATCATCATGAGTTGGAAAAGCTGCACCCACCTTTGATCTTTCTGCATTAGAATTTAATTCCTCGGAACTTTGTTGTTGAAGAGTAAAAGTCGTGATAAGGTTGCAGTGAACATTCTATTACTTTTCTAACAATAGTTAAAAAGTAAAAGCATGACTGTAAATATAGTTAAAAAGATGTCATGTCGTAAGCTTTTTGTTTTGAATTTTGTGATGCTTACGATGAATTAAATGTTGTTTTCATTAGATCATTATGGTAACTCCTGCTAACATATATGACCTCTCTTCAATTTAAATTCATGAATAAATGTTTTGGATATTTGCTTTGCCATCAGAAATTAGAATGCGGCTACACAACTTAATCTCTCTCTTGCTAGCTGTTATCCAATTTATGGTGTGTTTAGGAAGACTTTTGGGAAAAGTTTTTGAGAAAATGTAAAGGCCTTTGAATTAAGAGTGTTTTTTAAAATGCGAAGTGTGTTTGGTAAATTTATATGTGAAAGTCTATTGTGAAATATCTTTGTGCAAAATAGTGTTTGAGTAAATTAAATTTGCAAAAGACTTATTATTAAAAAAAAAAGAAAAAAAAAAGAACGTTAGCCGGCCAAGGCTTCGCCAGTTACCGCCGGCCAAAGGCTTCACCAGTCATCGCTGGCCAAGGGTAGGCGATCTAGCGAGGGTCACGGCGACCCTCGCCGCGCCGTCGCGCAACCCACCGTGCCGCAGAGGTCGCTGGCGACCCATTTGGTCATGCGCGAAGGTCGAAGGCCGACGACCACATCTAGTCGTGACCAAATTTGCAACCATATGGGTCACGCGAAGGTTGCAACCTCCGCGGAGGTCACTTGAAGCATGGCCGATGACGCAAATTTGGTCACTACCAGATTTGTGTCCCGACCTCCACGAAGGTCGCGGTCGGCGACCCATCTGGTCGCAGCAACACGAAGGTCGCGACCGGATGGGTCACGCGAAGGTCACGACCTCCGCGGAGGTCGCCTAAAGCATGGCCGGCAACACAAATTTGGTCGCTACCAGATCTGTGTCGCAACCTCCGCGAAGGTCGCCTGAAGGTCGCAGCTGGCGACCCATCTGGTTGCAACGCGAAGGTCACGGCCGGTGACCAGATCTACGACCAAATGGGTCGCGGTTGTGACCTCCATGGTGACCTCTCGAGCAGGGTCACGCGACCCTCGCCGAAGGGTCCCGCGACCGCGGTGGAGGTCGTGGCGCAACAAGTCGGCATGGCAGGCGCGAAGGTTGCCAACGACTACATGCCCTTCGTCGGCAACCGCTCACGAAGAAAAAAGAAGAAGAAAATGAACAGTCAAGGTAAAAAGGGAAAAACGAAAAATCAACAAGGATAATTTGGGAAGAAATTTTTTTATTTAAGCTTAGCTCTCAACATGCCGAAAAGGCTAAAAGCCCAAAGCAACCCCCACCTGCCTTGGGCTTTCAATCTTGGGAAGGCTTGGCATTCCCCAAATGGGGTTTGAAATTTTTTACCAAACACCCACTTAGTAGGGCAGTGCGTCTAGTTCTATCAATTTCAAAGGGGAAGTCCCCAGTCCACTCCCCATAGCCTTTCTTGTTAGACGCAAATTGCGCAACCCCAAGATCTCCATAACCAGAACAAGAACATGCACAATTGAGTAGAAAGATTAACACACCGGATCCATCGAATATAGAGCGGAAGCGAAAAGGATTACCCACATATATCAAGGGGATCCACGCATCAAGTCCTTCTCCTCTATTGCCCTCTGTATCACTGGCTCAATGAGGCGGCCCTCCTCACGTTTAGCGTTAGGTAAACGCCCTTAGGTGAGGATACATGTGAGAATTAGGGTTAGAGGAGAGACTTGAGCACTATTTATAGAGTTTCCAGCCAGTCCCTCTCATTACGGGCCAGGCTCAACTCGGCCCACACTAGCCAGCCCATATTAGACTAATTAAAAAACTTATATCTCATCTTAGACCAAACCCCGTAAAACGATAAACGTTAAACAGTAAATTACAATATCAATTAATGTAGTCCACAATTAGAAAAACTCTAACATTCTCCCACTTGGACTATATTAATTGAAATCGTACCTTATGCGCGCACATTGGTTCAGAGATAATTCTTAATAGTCAATCCTATCCCATAAAGTCTTAAACCCCGAATCATGGCGGTAACTGCGTGTATACACACAGAGCCTTCCATGGTCACGAATGTTCTCAACTTTATTGATATGGATTCAATATGGTAGTGTGTCAAATGGATAACGTCTCTCATAGAGAGATCCCATTTGTCAGTCACCATTCTCTTACCTTAGGTGTCACAAAAAACTTGTGCCACTAGAGAATGCTTTATGGTTCCAATGAACCCACATATGTCTTATCCTTATGGTTAACCTTTCTTTATGTATCACAAGACATATGCACAAGGCTAATAACCGGATGCCCCTAGCCTTCACTCAAGGTCTATACAATCCCTTGAGACTTTATCAATATGTATTCAACATAATAACAACACATTCAAAATAATTTATTGAATGCAAAAGTTGATACATATCAAACCGTTACTAAGTGTAACGAACCACAGATGTGAACTTTATCAGAGTAAAACCAAAATAGCTCCCACTAAACAACGGTATCCGAAGATACTCCTAGGCCCATGTTAACGATATGTTACTTAAAATACACATGGGCGTAGGCCTTTAGTTAATGGATCTGCAACCACATCATCTGTGAAAATATGTTATATTATAAGTCACATTTCTGTACCGTTTCTTTATGGTAAAAAAAAAATATTTGACTACCATATATTTAGACCCCTTGAGACCTCTGTAGTAAATAAATAATACTACAAATTTGTTATCTCAATACAACCGTATGGGTCTATCCATAAAGTTAAAACAATCAACTCCTTTCATGAGGTTTTGGAGCCTAAAAGCCCAAGTAACAACCTAAAAGAATGTTACTAACACTGCATACATAGTAGAAGATAACAAAGAACTTTATTTACTGCACTTCCTACTAACATAAATATGTATTCCGTTATTGATTGCATGTCATCGAACAGCCAGCAAAGTTTACATCTAAATACTCTACTAACTGCAAGAATTGAACATGGCTATAAATTAGCATATCATCTCTTATCTTCTTTAAGTACCTTAAAACCTTCTTGACAGCAACCCAGTGATCATGTCCTGAATTTGACCAATATTTTCCTAGAAGTCCCGTCACAAAGACGATATTTAGTCTAGTGCAAATTCAAGCATACATTATACTTTTAAGTGCACTAACACAAGGTACATCATTTAATTAGATTTTCTCAATATATAAATAAGGACAATGTGATAGATTAAGTCCATCACCCTTAACAACAGGAGCAATTCCTGGCTTGCAATGATATATATTGAATATTTCCAATATACAATCAGCAAATGTCATCCGAGAAAATCTAATATAATATGGCAAAAAATAATCCTTATAGACCTCAATACAAAGGATATAAGATGTCTTAAGGTCACAACTTGTAAGCAAAATATCATGTACATAAAGTATGAGAAAAAATAAATTTCCTCCCACTAACCTTGCAGTATATTGAATTACTTTGTTCCCAATTGAACAAAATAACAACACTATGAAACTTTAATAATATTGTCTGGAAACTTGCTTAAGACCATGAATTAGAACTTTTCAGTCTATACACAAGTTTACTTGAATCTGCTGCAAAATCATCCAGTTGCACAATATAGATTTTGTATCTATTTATCAAAATAAATTATTAATGTCACGTTCACTCTGAAAGAACATTTAAAGAAATAATTATTTCTTCACTATAAACAATACACCCCTCTTTCAGAGTTAAAACGTTAGTTACAAATTTGGCTTTAAATTCCACAATCTTTGTTTGAAATTCTTTTTAGTTTTGTACGCCAATTTGCAACTAATAAACTTGTGATCTTTAGACAAGTCGGTAAGTTTCCAAACATGTTTCATAGATTGTATATCGCATTTTATGGCATCTAATCACATACTTAATTGAGAATAAGAAACGACATTTATAAATATGTCATTACATCAACCATATAGTGGATATTGTAATCATGCTCTCACAAATAGACTATATAGTCGATGGTATAACCGATCATCTTTCCTTAACAAATCTCCTTAATAAAGCTGCAACCACTTCATTCAGCACTTGAGAGGTTTAAGAAATTTCATTATAAACTATATCAAGAATAGTACCTTAAACCTCAACAAGTTTAGTCTATGGTACAGGAGATTCCATAATTATCTGTATAGGTAAAGACAAAAACATAGTAACCTCCATCATACTATTATCTTTAATAATCTGAGAGCAGCTATCCTCTATAATTACGTCAATATTTAGAAACTTTAGAGTATGTGCTTCCATAATTTTTGTACCTTCTTTAGGGTCATAAAATCAATACCCCTTTTGTATATGAAAAAATTGCTTTCATAATATCAGCCCACAAAAGACCAGATAAATTAGTCTTACTAATCATACTCATCACCATGTTCAATATTGCGCATTTATGCCTTTCGGCCAAATCTTTTTGTCAGGATTTGCAGGTATAGTAATTAAATTACCACCCCAGAATCTACCAAGTATTTGACAAATGACCCTTTAAGCTATTTCGCATTGTCATACTTGTCAAAATACTCACGGCCATTGTTAAGCATGACATCTTTCAAAACTAATTTTTAACCAGTTTATTCTTTATCATGGCCATTTTCCTTAAATAGAAAACTTTCGGAAACAACATTTTAATCATATACGAGATTGTATATGTCATTAGGACTTAAACACAATCTTTGCAGATATGTCCTAATTTCAATATCAGACAAGACATAATTTCAAGCAACTAAGGCTTCCATCATCTTATAGCAGTGCAGTCCGCAGGCAAACCTCTTTTCAAGTGTTCTAGATTGGAACGCTTCATGGACAGTAAGCAAATTCAATTGCTTATTTCTCAAGCAACAAATCATATGTCCATAACTTAAAATTTGAAACAGTAAAAACCTCAATAATAGTAGAGTTATTAATCACAGAAAAAGTGACTGAAAACCAAGCAATATATATAATTAGCATCATGTGAGTACTGTGTAACTTGACGTACAAGTACACATCCAGAGAGTTACATGCAAACTCACATAATCACCTTTGGGCAGAATACATGACATGCAATTGTACACTCCCCACATGATAAGGGTTATGAGAATATGTTCCAATTCTTCGTGAATTCATCACCGTTGGGCATATGAATCACTAAAATCAGTCAATCCTCCACCACACTATCATGTATCCCTCCATGAACTAATACACAATCACCTCCTTTGGGAGTATAACTATGCATTAGACAGAGACATCCCAATCATCATATGAGACCGAAATTTCTCAAACACAATCAAGCGTGCCACTTTGGCGGTCACTACTAAATTGAATCATTGAAATTCTCTCATACCAGGGATATAAATTTTACTGCTCACATACACCATATACATGTGACTTTATCTTTAGTGATAGAGGCAGCATATCACCAAAATCACATATCATGCTAATTACATTGCTTTATCAATTAATAAAAAATTAATCATACATATATATAATATATATATATATATATAGCGAACATGTTTTGACAGATTCTAATGAGATCAACGTATAGCAAGACGAGAAACTTCTCATAACATAGAAGCAATCATCTTTTGTGCACCTCGATTACTGATTATTATAACTACATCAAAAGAATGCCGATCCAAAGGATCCTTCACAAGTTAATATCAATAGCAATACAGGATACACCAAATCAACAAGCACTATTGCTCATGAGTTTCATACGGCAAAACATGACTCCAATGCTAACATCTGATTTATTAGCCAATTTTAAGCAACAAATTATCATTGTAATCAACCAGTGGCATATTAATTGAGTCAAACCAGAGAACCAAATATCTAAGATTTAACAGTAGATACTATTGCTCTGCGTAAATATTGCCATACTCCTTTACCATAAAAAATATTCAACTTGATAGACATTAACAAGTGACCATATGAGTTCATGTACAATATGCAGTAATTTAATTAACATGCATTACCCACATACAGCAGATATATTAATCAGTACAATCAGATTGGTCACGAGTTCTTAAGACGTCTATCATTCAAAGATTACCAGCGTGTAAAAGAGTATGCATGAGCAATAAAAATTTCATGACTTTTACTGTTTCTCATTATCTCAAGATATATTAAATTACTATATCATAATGATTGAATCTCATTAAACCAGCTTCAGTTCACAATAAAGTTTGATTTTTATTGATGAATCACACATTTATAATGATTATGTGATAATATACCTATAACCCAACACTTATATTTCCAAAATCACAGAAAATATAAGAAAAATACGCAAAAATACACGTATTTAGGGTTCCGTATGTATTTTAACATCCATAAAATCATTAAATATATAAAATAAATATACCACGAGATAGGAAATCATCATACGAGTCTAACGCCGCCAGCCACGCGCCGAACGGAGCCTCCACGCGCCCACACGCGCCGCTTGAGTGCGAGGCGCGTGGAGCACACGCGCGGCGCGTGTTCGACGCTCAGGAGGCGCGTGGCCGCGCGTGGAGGCGCGTGCGACCTCCTCCGGCGACGCGCCGCCCATGGTTTTCTTCGTCTCGTTGAGCCCAGTCCGAATATATAATTTAATTTAATTTTTATTGAACAAAAAGTCTCGAAAATCGCAAATTATGGCAAGATCCGCACTAATTAGGGCTAATAGGTACAAATTAGAGCAAAATCAATTGCGTTCAAATTCTAAGGTTATGGAAGCTCTGATACCACATGTTAGACGCAAATTGCGCAACCCCAAGATCTCCATAACCAGAACAAGAACATGCACAATTGAATAGAAAGATTAACACACCTGGATCCATCGAATATAGAGCGGAAGCAGAAAAAGGATTACCCACATATATCAAGGGGATCCACGCATCAAGTCCTTCTCCTCTATTGCCCTCCGTATCACTGACTCAATGAGGCGGCCCTCCTCACGTTTAGCGTTAGGTAAACGCCCTTAGGTGAGGATACATGTGAGAATTAGGGTTAGAGGAGAGACTTGAGCACTATTTATAGAGTTTCCAGCCGGTCCCTCTCATTACTGGCCAGGCTCAACTCGGCCCACACTAATGCCACCCCATATTAGACTAATTAAGAAACCTTATATCTCATCTTAGACCAAACCCCGTAAAACGATAAACGTTAAACGGTAAATTACAATATCAATTAATGTAGTTCACAATTAGAAAAACTCTAACATTTCTATCAATCATTGTTGGAGAATTAGGTAGTTGTCATCTCTATTCTTTTGAAGATGCAACATACCTTAGCTTCAAATGCTGACAAATTATCCTTTTGTGTTTGAAAAGGTAGAAGATGAAGTCGAGTAAATTTTTTAAGATTTGCTGTAAACTCACATAAAATGTTTCCCAAGGTTTGATTCTCTGAAAATCTCAAGTGTTGTGGCACATCATAAATTTTCCGATCTGTCCCCATTGTTTCATGAAGTCTGATTTATAATCCAATTTTCTAGGAAAATTATCATTTCTTCCATTGTCAAATCCTATGCGGGAGAACTTCGTAGTTTTGGCTTAAAGCTTTGTGAACCCAATTATCATTTTTTCCTTAAGAATAATTTAGCTGAATATGACTTCCGTTACTACTGCGAAAAAAAGATGATCAAAATGTGGCACGAGTTCATGAAAAGGACTTTGATCGGGAAGAACCTTGGCATTCAAGCCTCCTAATCTTATTTAAATTCTCTTTAAGTAAAGGGATTTGTGCATCGACAATCTCTGTCACCTTAAAACATCACAGCTGAAACTTTGTTTTCATTTATGTTGACCAAAAGTGTTACAATTTTTTTAGGGAAATCCTCAATTTGGCTCTTACCATTTTGGTGTGGTAAGATGGCATTATTAGATTCTTTTTTGTGCATGTGACTTTCGCAACGTCATTATTAGACTTATTTCGGCTCTTCTCTAAACTGCATTTATCTACATTGTATGCTCATAATTAGGATTTTCTTTGCTTCACAAGCGCCTAGTAAGTTCATTATAGTCTCACGGTAAGAGCAAATATCGAGATTTAGCTGTCAAAAAGATTGGTGCTCATTCGGTTGATAAGATTCTAAAAGAGGAGTCTCCTTAAACAAAGACGACATGAAGTAGAGGATCCATGATTCTCAAAAGCTAGGAAATCGAAGAAAGGAAATGTGGAGAGTAGGGCATGATTATTCAAAGGCTTGCTACGGAAATTATTCGAATAACAGATAGCAAGCCATTAATTTGTGGCTCAATTTGGAGTTTAAATCCAATTGTCACTTATGCTCCGTTCGTTTCACGAAAAATATCATGTTTCCGGAAAATATTTTCCTAGAAGTCATTTTCCAGGAAAATGACTCTATTTTCCGGTGTTCGGCCAAAATATAAAATTTGAGTGGAAAATATTTTCCACTGTTCGTTAGCTCAAACATTTTCCTGAAAAAAATTATCAAAAATTGAATTTTAATATTTTTAATTGACCAAAAAAAAAATATTTTATTTATTTATGTTTTTTAAATGATTTTTTAATTATTTATATTTTTAAAATAGAAATTTTTATTATTTATTATTTATTTTTCTTTTCCTTCCTCCTTCCTCCTCCTTCTTCCTCCCGAGCGGCTTCGTCCGCCGTCGCCTCCTTCCTCCTCCTTCTTCCTCCTCCTTCCGCCGCCGCCACCTTCTTCTTGCCTGACGATAACCGGCTGCCCAGCGGCCGACCAAGACCCGGTGGCCAGATCCGATGAGCTCAAGGCTCGGCCGATCTCACTCAAGCTCGCCGGATCTGGCGACAGAGCTCGAGCTCGCCCAGATCAGGAGCCTGAGCTCTGCCGCTAGATCCAGCGAGCCGCGAGCTCCATCGCCAAATCTGGCAAGCCGCGAGCTCCACCGCCAGATCCAACGAGCTCGAGGCTCGGCCGATCTCACCCGAGCACGCCGGATCTGGCAACAGAGCTCGAGCTCGCCCGGATCGGGAGCTCGAGCTCTGCCGCTAGATCCGGCGAGCCGCGAGCTCCGCCGCCAGATCCGACGAGCTCATGGCTCGTGGCCACACGACGAGCGGCCTGGACGGTGGGCTCCCCACGAGCCTCTCGGCGCCGCTACGGTGCTCCTTCTTGAGCCGGATCCTCCCGAGCGGCTTCGAGCCGCCGGGGAAGCGGAGCGCGGCGACGGTGGCGGCACCCTGGCCGGAGCAAGCAGGCAGGAACGGCTGGGGAGGGCAGAGGCTAATCCCGGAGAAGGATGTTGTCGAAGCCATTGCAACAGAGAGAGCAAGAAAGAGAGAGAGAGAGAACAAGAACTGATGAAGGAAGGAGAAAGCAGCAGGAGCACGAGAGGCGAGAGGTGCGGAAAATGATTTCCTCTTTTCAAAAGAGGAAATCATTTTCCACGATTTCAAGAGGGATTTTCCGTTGACCGGAAAATATTTTCCGTTGACCGTGTATTTTCCGCCATCCGAACACCGGAAATTTCGAAAAATATTTTCCTGGAAGTTATTTTCCGCGAAACGAACGGATTAATGTCTAAATTTTATGGACTGACAACTTCTTTTTTGCAATATAGGAGGAGGAGATCCTAGGAATTGTTAGGAGATAAGAATATCATTTTCCGGAAATAGTGGAGCCTGGAGTGTTGAGAGTAATATCTCTCCCAATCAATGATACAGAAAATTGTTCTCTTCCAGGAGTGCCCTGAAGATATTTATTTAATATTAGCACATGAGAGATTGGACTCGACGGATGGAATTTTTTATTAAAAAAAATTGCATGGTACTGCAATATACTCTAGAAAGGGAAATAAGAAAATTTATATCCAACTCATTATATGCTCACAATAAATAACAACGTAGGTAGAACTTATGCCGACATGGTAAGTAGACTTAGCCCGATCACTTAGGCTGCGCATGATAAAATTTATATTTCTTGATTTCTCTGTTTCTTTATTCCCCGGAACAGGTTTGGAACATAAATCTGTTTGGTAACGTAATTTGATTTCTCTATTTCTGAAACAGATTTCTATTCCAGAAATAGATTTGAAGAAGAAATCAGAAACTAAAACTTTTAGGGCGTGCATGACAATTTCTATTTCTCGATTTCTCTATTTCTCTGTTCCCCAAAACAAGTTTGGAACAGAAATCCGTTTGGTAACGCAATTTGATTTCTCTATTTCTGAAACAAATTTCTATTCCAGAAATAGAGAAATTGAAGAAATTAGAAGCTGAACTTTTTAACTTCTCAGTTTCTGAAATAGAAATTAGAAACTGAAATCAAACCATATAAAAGAATCTTACCCTTTCTTGCCAACTTAATTCACTCATAACCACAACTTCACAAATTATTGCTAATTTTCTCTTTCTTATTTTGCTCGTGTTTTTTTTTCTGCACTTTTTTTTTTCAATTTTTTTTATAACTTCCTCTTTAGGATGAAAGACAATTGAATGGGTCCCCAATTTTAAAAAACGACCAAAGTTCTTAAATGCTTACTTAAAAACAATGGGGCTCTTTCCTCCTAGAAAAGGCACGCGCATGGCCAATTAAAGAAAAAGTTCTTACGTAATAGATGAATACAAAATGTGCC
Source organism: Eucalyptus grandis (assembly GCF_016545825.1). Lineage (NCBI taxonomy): Eukaryota > Viridiplantae > Streptophyta > Magnoliopsida > Myrtales > Myrtaceae > Eucalyptus > Eucalyptus grandis. The sequence goes on from NC_052613.1 coordinate 21,931,504, forward strand.
TAGAAATTTAACCTTATTTTTTACGGATTCAAAATTCTTGCAAAACAAAATAATTAGATTGTTACACAATCTTAAATTTTAATTCGAAGGCAAGAGATTCAAGAGAATCTTTCTCTTTGCTATGCAAGGGTCATTAAAGGTTTATTGAGCAACAATAAAGAAATTAGGGATGAGCAACTGGACTGATTCAATTCGAGAATCAAAATAAACCGACATTCCCCCGATTGGTTCCTAATCATAAACATTACTTTAAGGTAGAATTCTCATATATTCATTTACACCATTAATTTTATTTTGTTAATAATCTTGTATAATACTAGTTTTTTGATAAAATGACAAGGCTGTATAGGCACCATTGATGGCACCGATATTTATGCTTCCGCAATACTTGTCTGAACCTATGCAGAATGAGCTTGCAAACGATACATTGACCGAGAAGGGAAACCAAATAAATACGCTTAAAAAAACAATTGCTAATAAAATGACAAGAGATAATAATATGTCGGAAATTCCATGAAATTGTATTTTCGACTTTTGTAACGTATTAGTATAATTTCGACTATTATTTTGTATTTGAATATTTCCCATATATTTTAGTATTATTTCGACTATTATTTTGTATTTAAGGATTTCCTATGTTATTATATAATCAATTTCTATTCCTAGAAATAGAAATTTTGTTTTATTATTAAATGGATTTCTGTTTCAGAAATAAAAATTTTAAGTCGTTATCAAACGGATTTCTTTACTCAGAAACTTGTCCGGGGAATATAAATTAAGAAATTGATTTAGTGTCATTCGATAGAAATTTTGCAATTAGGTAGAATCACCCACACAATAATCACATACCTCTATTGAATCGACCTATCTCCGGTCTCTAATCGATTTTGACGGTGCCGTAATGACCTTTGCATATGAACACGGTCGAGTAGTCGATTCCTAGTCGAATTCTCAAGTCTATTACGTTAAGATCCCTTAATGGTTTCACTTAATAGGCTAGTTATCTCTTGAGTGGCCAATTCAGAGAAAAAATGCTATAGACGCGTCAATGAAAAGCCAATTTCATCTCATCGAAAACAGAGTTGAAAATCAGGATGTCACAGTCAAGAATGACAAATCAGTGTCCTTAGGGACTTCACTTTCTAAACAGTTTTATACACTAAATATAAAGGCTTCATTCTAGAGTTGCATTCTTTTACAATGATCATTAGAGAGTCCTATGGCGAAGATATTGTAGACACGAGAGATAGATATTTCGAGGACGACAACGAGTATGAAGATGCTTTAACAATGACACCGATGTTGAATTCCTTCCACCTTCTCCTATTACTAATCTTTCAATTTCCTTTTTTTTTTTTTTTTTTTTAAAGATTCAATGAAATTTAAATCTTTGAGTAATTTGCATTTTGGGTCACTAAGTACCAGTAGCCTAGGCATGCATTTGTAAAATGAAATGTGGAGCTCGTGCACGAGTCTAGTCTACTTTTTGCTGCTAAAGATTTTTGCATCAAATCTTCCGATGAGTTGTTGCTTTTATCTTTTAGAAAAAAAAGATCATTAATTATGAAGAAATTGACTTTCTTTAAAAATTTCGCCTTCAGCATTTTTTTTTTATTTGGATTGCTTTATCTATAATGTAGTATCAATGATCACAAACAAAATATACTAATTGTGTAACCATAGAGAAAGATTATGATGTTTGAGCAATTTATATGATTGTGTGACCATAGAGAAAGAATATGATGTCAGAGGATTCTGCTTCTATTTTCATGCTTGCCACGTAATCTTATATTACTGATGTCATTCTTCACTTTGAATTGCTCCTCCTTCTTGTATTCATGTGATGTCATTGGTGCATTTTTCTTTTGACCTTCACCGTGATAGAGTTGTCATATTGTATTATTCTTTTTTTTTTCATGGATTTATTAATGTTTTAGGAACTCAGATCATGCCAGATTATATTTTATAGTTGTTAGCATTCTTGACTTTGAAGTTTTAAGTTGATTTCCCTTCGTATACTCGTATGATGGCATTACATGGACAAGTACAGATGTTGATTGCTCTTGTTCTGCTCAGTTTCGCATCTTCAGTTTAGGAGAATGTTTATATGACGTGTCTACAAATAATTTTTTTAAAACAGAGAAGGAGAAACCAAACCACAAGAAAAGGAATGGAAAAGACCATCATTGACGACTTAGGAAAAAGCATGAATTTAGCGGATCTGATCAGGTCAATAGCTTGCCACAGCAGAATTCGGAGGCCCTGTTTTTAGAATCCGATGAGGAAGATTTCTTTGTATCCGCTCTACTTAAGAAAAAGTCTTCTGCAAAGAACTCAGAAATAAATTTCCCAGTTGTAGTCATTTCAACACCACTAGATGTTGTCAAGACGAAGCGAAAGCATGTTGGAAGCACCGCCATGAAATCATCTGAAAGTTTGTCTGCTTTTGTTGGCTGTGAACCTGGAAGGTAATTGACTAAATTAGAGACTTAACAATATGTTACCTTTTTAACTTTTTCCACAAGAAGAGTTTTCATTGATTTGCTGGAAATGTTTTGTCTGCACACTTATCTCAGTTTGAATAGGTTATGTAATGTCTAACTGAAGATAATAGTTCAGGAATGGTTTCTTGACTATTGTTAGAAATGGAACTTATGTTTTAGTTACTCGTATAAAGCACAGGGCCTCCCTACAAACATTATAAAATCAGATACACTCGGATGCATATATTCCATCTAACATCTTGATACATTGGAATCGACACTGCAAAAAAAAAAAAAAATGAAGAGTAAAAAGCATCTTTATGTCCTCACGTTCTTATTGACTCTCGTTATCCAAACTCATATATGTAATGGTACCTGGTTTAATGCATTGATCCTGTAGCCGGGTGTCCTAGGGTTCATTCCACATGTAATCTTTGACGTGATGTAGCAACAAGTTGGACCCATCTTAAAATTATGAAAGACCTCCATTTGTATGTCGCCCCTACCTACCTTTTATTCATGTCAGTGACTCCACATATACGTATATGATGAAAGATTGAAATACTATAAATTTTTCAAAATGATTGTGCTTGAATTGAAGCCTTCGAGCAAACTTCAGAATTTTTTGTCTTGGAACTCTTATTATTATGGCTTGTTAGGGCAGGTAGCTAAGCATGACTACTTCAGGAGTAAAGGTTGAGCGATGACATTTCTAATTGTGTTTGTGAATGATTTGTATTAAGTCTCATGGCAAGCACTTGTCGGTTGGCTAGACACTAATGAAAGTGGTTACACGATCCTTGTAACAAGGAAAAATTCAACTTTACCTGGGATTTTCTTGTCTGTAATGAATAGGCGTTCTACAGTTGAGATTGAGCGAGTTCCAAGTGGAGAGAATTGCAAGAAGTCCATAAAGAAGAAAATGAAGGACAATAGCTTGCCACAACAAAATCCCGAGGGCCGGTCATCAGAACCTGACCCTGAAGATTTCTTCGTATCTTCTCTAGTGAAGAAAAAGTCTTTTGCGAAGGACTCAAAGACAAGGGTCCCAGATATAGTCATTGAAACGCCGCTAGATGTTGCCAAGTGTTGGAGAAATCTTTCCAGAATATTTTGAAGCTGACAAAACATTTCTATCAGTCTAAGTCTGGATATCGATAGTTAAAGTCTCAAGATTTTATAGTCTCAAGACTGTTATCTCAAGACTCAAGACTCAAGACTCAAGACTCAAAGTTATTCTCACCGACAGTCTTTCTAATCCAAAGTGTTGAAGGAAATCCAAAGTCGAGGTTTATGATTGAGGATTTGATCCTATCCTCTCAGGATAGATTCTTTGGTTGGATAATCATTTCGGATTCTTTATATCTTATCTAAGAACGATTGAAGATCCGATGGTCGACGAAATAATCTTGGATTATTCTATTCTTGGAAACCGAGATCCCGATTGTATGGGCGAACGGGATTGATGGGCTATCATCGATTCCTTATATAGCTCGGATGATCTTCTTGATTGATTCCGTCCAACGGGTAGATTGGAGGAATTCCTTTGGTAAGTGCCAACGGCTATGATGGCATGAAGGAGTATAAAGGAAGACGTTCTAGTTGTTTTAAGCGTGTGATCGATAGAAAAATTCCAGTCTCGAAGATCCTTTGATTGTTAGTTGAGGCGAGCGAAATTGTATATGCGAGAGTGTTTATACTTGGTGACGCCTTGAGCAAGTGTGGTAGATCATCTACACCTAGAAATCAAGGAAGATCAACACCGTAACAACTCTTTGATCATAGTGGAATCCAGCCAATCGGCTGTCGGTGCGTAAGAGTGGACGTAGGCTTGAATCAAGCCGAACCACTATAAACCGAGTGTTCAATTCTCTCTTTCCCTTACTCAGTCTTGCGATTGAATTTTCAACTGTTGCAAAGTCTCTAATTGTTTAAGTATCGTGCAAACATCGAGAAATTTTTGTGTATACCTATTCACCCCCTCTAGGTACTCGTACTAGCTATCTCAATTGGTATCGAGCCCGTGTTCTTACTTTGTTTGAAGTGTTTTACTTGAGTAAAAGATCCATGGCTAGTATGCTAGCACCGGGGCGATGGAGGGGCAAAGCAATACCAGACCTCCCTACTTCGATGGAAAGGATTACAACATCCTGGAAGAACAAGATGAAAGCTTTCCTACGATCAAAGGATCCTCCGGAATGGGACGTAGTGGAAAAAGGAATCACTATTGCTGCTGCATCAAACACCGAAAGAGGAAAAGAAACCGTTGAAACCAGCGGAATGTCTCAAGAAGAAATAAACAAGAGACAAGCACTTGATGCTAAAGCAATTTATTCTTTATATTGTGCTTTGTCACCAACTGAATATAACAGAATATCTTCTTGTGTCACAGCAAAGAAAAGAATGGGACAGGTTACATATCACTTATGAAGGAACAGATCGAGTGAAGGAGACCAGAATTAACATTCTTCTTGGTCAATATGAATCCTTCAAAATGAAACCAGGAGAATCTATAACCGACATGTTTAGTCGTTTTACGAGATATTGTCAATGGTCTTGAGAACCAAGGACAAAAAAATTTCTGATCCCATGAAGGTGAACAAGCTTCTACGTGGACTCTCCAAGGATTGGAATCATATAAAGACTTCAATAAGAGAGACGCAAAGAATCATGCCATTATCTCGTAGACGAATCGATTGGAACTCTTCGATCTTACGAAGTGGAACGAATTAATGAAGACGAAGATCCAAGAGGTAAGAAATCTATTGCACTGAAATCAAATGATGATTCCGATGATGCAGATTCGAAGATGATATGAATGATGAGGAGCTCGCCCTCATGATAAGAAGATTCAGAAAACTGAATAGAAAAGGCGAAGGTTTATCCCAAGGAAACAAAATTCTCAGAGACAGCAGACCAAGTCGGTTGATGATGAGGAACCAAACAAAGAAGTAGTTTGCTTCGAATGTAAAAAGAAGGGACACATCGACCCAACTGTCCTCTTCGAAAAGAAAAGAGGAAAAGCTGAGAAATTTCGAAAAGCTCTTAAAGCCGAAACCTGGAGCGATACGAGTGTGAAGAGAGTGATGAGGAATATGCCAACCCGTGTCTAATGGCGCAATCGGACTCGGACTACGGATCGACTCGGACGGTGAATTTGAGGTAAGTAATTATAAAATCCCTGTCAAAGTCTCTAAATATATTAATGAGTTATGTTTTAGTCTTAAGACTTCTCTTAAAAGGATTTCCGAACTTAAAAAGGAAAACTCATTTTTAAAACAAAAGGAAATCATTTTAGAAGAAAAGGTAAAAAATTTAGACTTGAATGTTTCTACTCTTAAAGAGAGTGAAGACAATCTTTCAAAAGAAAATGCTTTCTTAAAAACTGATTTATCAAATATTTCAAAGAAATTTTCAATAGGGTCCGAAAAACTTGAAAAAGTTCTTTCAATCCAAAGACCTTACTTTAATAAGTCGGGTCTAGGTATGACAGAAGAAACAATCCCTTTGATTGATTTTCCAAAAGTAAAAGAAAGAATTAAGAAAAGACCATCGAGAGAGGCTTATAAAAATCATTTCAAAAAGTCTTTGTAAAGCCCGTAGGTCGAAATGCTTTAAGGTGTTCTAAGTGTAATCGGGATCATTTTGAAAAAGAGTGTCCTATGGTTTGGAAGCCTCGTGAAGAGAGTATGGCCTAATAATGCTTATCCTACTAACACGAAAGGACCCAAGAAAATTTGGGTACCAAAGAAAGCTTGAGACTCTTTTTGAATGCAGGTCTCTGTCAAAAAAAGAAGGTAAAAGTGGTATCTTGACAGCGGATGTTCAAGACACATGACAGGGGGAGACTCGAGTGTTTCATAAAGCTTATTAAAGTGAATGGTGGAAAAGTTTCATTCGGAGGAAATAGCAAAGGAAGTATTGTGGGATTCGGAATTGCGAAAATTGGAAATCTCACAATAAGCAATGTCTCTCTAGTGGAAGGACTCAACTACAATCTACTCAGCATTAGCCAATTGTGTGATACTGGTTACAAGATCTTCTTTCAAGAAGGCATTTGTTCTGGAATTAGCAAAGATTCGACTCAGTCTTTCATGGGTCGAAGGCATGGAAACATCTACCTCCTTGATGTAAAGCCAAATGAAGAACAATGCTTAATTTCAATTCAAGATGAAGCAATTCTATGGCATAGAAAGCTTGGCCATATCAACAAGAAGCAATTAGCCAAAATCTCTTCAAAGCAGCTTGTTAGAGGTCTACCTAAACCGCCATACCAAAAGTCGACTTATGTACTCCATGCATTGGGAAACGGGTAAGAAATTCATTTAAACAAATAAATCATGTATCTACTAATCATGTAATACAGTTGCTTCATATGGATCTCTTCGGACCAACAAGAACCCGAGCATTGGAGGTAAGAAATATTGTCTAGTAATTGTAGATGATTACTCTCGTTTTACCTGGGTATATTTTCTAGCAAACAAATCAGAAACCTTTTCGTACTTTGAAAAGTTTGCTAAAAAGGTTCAAAATGAAAAAGGATGTGCTATTTCTAGTATAAGAACAGATCATGGAAGTGAATTTGAAAATCAAGATTTTACGAGATTCCGTGATAAATCTGGTGTTAATCACATGTTCTCCTCTCCGTATACTCGAGCAAAATGGAGTTGTGGAAAGAAAGAATAGATCTCTTCAAGAAATGGCTAGAACACTTTTAATTGAAAGTAAAATTTCTTCACGATTTTGGGCTGAAGTCTGTTTCAACTGCTTGCTATATTATAAATAGAGTCTTTTTAAGACCTATTCTTGATAAAACCCCTATGAATTGTTCAAAGGTAAGAAGCCTATTGTTTCATACTTTCATGTGTTCGGTTGCAAATGCTTTATTTTGAAAAATGCAAATGATCGAGTTGGTAAGTTTGAAGAAAGATCGGATGAAGGCATCTTCCTTGGATATTCTACATCAAGCAAAGCCTACGAGTCTACAACAAAAAAGCCGGTCGTGGAAGAATCAATGAATGTCAAATTCCAAGACTCAGTGCAAGATGAATCCAGCCAGACTCAGTACGATGAGACTGAATCCGCTCTAGATCTTCAAATGTCTACATCTCAAGAAGCATCTCAGATTCTGGAAGTCCATCATCAAGACGATCATGGAGAATCAAATAAAGAAAGAGATCATCAACACAGTAAGCGGAAACACAAATCCAGTCATCCCAAAGATCTTATTATTGGCGAACTTAATGAAGGAATCCGCACAGATCAAAAAGGCATGAAGAATCTAGTCTGTGGCTCTCATCTCGAAATTGAACCAAAAAGCATAGAAGAAGCTTTATCCGATGAAAGCTGGATCGAAGCTATGCAAGAAGAGCTTAGACAGGTTCAACATCAATGATGTCTGGGAATTGACATCTAAACCAAAAGGTAAAACTGTTATTGGAACCAAATGGGTATTCAGGAACAAAATGAACGAAAAAGGAAAAGTCGTACGAAACAAAGCAAGGCTCGTGGCCAAAGGGTATACGCAAGAAGAAGGAATAGACTATGACGAGACTTACGCACCCGTTGCAAGGTTAGAAGCTATTCGTCTATTACTTGCGTTTGCTTGTTACAAAAATTTCAGGTTATTCCAAATGGACGTCAAAAGTGCTTTCCTAAATGGATTTATCCATGAGGAAGTTTATGTGGAACAACCGCCGGATTTGAAGACCCAAAAAGCCGACTCGATCTTGGTGAAAAAGGCTCTGTATGGTCTAAAGCAAGCACCTCGAGCTTGGTACGACAGATTAAGTAAGTTTTTATTACAAAATGGTTTTGTCAAAGGTAAAGTAGATACTACTTTGTTTATCAAAAAGGAAAACAAAAACTTTTTACTTGTTCAAATATATGTTGATGACATTATTTTTGGATCTTCTAATGAAAGTCTTTGCAAGAAATTTTCTAAGTCTATGCAGGATGAATCAAATGAGTATGATGGGAGAATTAACATTCTTTCTTGGACTCCAAGTGAAACAAATGAAGGAAGGAACTTTCATCCATCAAGAAAATATGCGAATGATCTTGTCAAAAGGTTTGGATTGGAAAATGCAAAAAGATCGACATACCAATGTCATGTTCTCGAAGATAGACAAGGATGAAGAAGGGAAGAAAATAGATCAAAAGCTGTACGGAAGCATGATCGGTTCACTTCTTTATCTTACGCTTCTAGACTCCGATATTTTGTTCGGTGTTTGTATCTCGTGCTAGGTTTCAATCGGATCCTAGAGAATCACATCTCAAAGTGCCGTGAAACGAATTATCAAATACGTTGCTTCATCTTCAAGCATCGGTCTTTGGTATCCAAAGAAGGAGACTTTAATCTTCTAGGATACTCAGATGCGAGATCGGCGGTTGCGAATCGATAGAAAGAGCACTTCCGGAACTTGTCAACTACTTGGAAACGAACGGTGTCTTGGTTTTCGAGGAAACAAAGCACCGTAGCTCTTTCAACAACGAAGCGAGTATGTAGCTCTTGGAAGCCGCTGTTCGCAAATTCTATGGATAAAACAACAGCTACAAGACTTTGGCATTGAAGACTCATGCATTTAAATCAGATGTGACAACACGGTGCTATAAATCTCACCAAAAATCCAATCCTTCATTCAAGAGCAAAGCATATTGAGATTCGACATCACTTTATTAGAGATCATATTCAAAATGGAGAAATCTCGATCCAATTTGTTGATTCAAAAAGTCAACTAGAGACATATTCACAAAGCCTTTGGAGAAGAATCGTTTGACTTTATCCGCTCAAGACTCAACATTTTGAAGCTTGAAGAAGTTAAAGTCTAGAGACTCACCAACTCTAAAGACTCGATCTCTTAGACTCTAAGTCCCGAGACTCGAGACATTCGTGGATAAAGACCGTAAGTTGTATTTCTTCTAAAAGGTACTAATTGTCATTTAGTCGAAAAGGTACGATCTTTTGTTTAATAATTTTGGCAGTTATAGATTTTGAAAAGAAGTAATCGTTCACTTTCCATTGCACCGATTGAACTTCCCTTTTCAAAAACTAAGTTATATATACGATTTTTTCCCAAATCTTCAAAACCCTAAAAAGCACTCTTCTCTCTATACTGTTTCTACTCTTTGTTCATCGTCGAGAAAGTGGTCATTTTTCTTGGGAAAGCAAGTGAAGGAATCCTCCAATAGACAAAGAAAGATGTCGTCTTCAAGGAAATCATCAAGAATCGCGAACAGGGGACCACAAAGAATGAAGAAGGGACCGACTCATTTCGATCTCACCGAGAAAGAAGACTTATCCGGTCGCGACAAAGTCCGATTCGCTCTCCTCCACGTCATTCAGCATCTCCCGCCCCACAAAGTGAAAGTCATAACGGAAGAAGAGATAATCGAGGATGCCGACCCAAAGAGTTCAAAAGCCTTCCTTTTGTATAAACTTTATTGTGCATTGAAAAGCATGGTACTCCATTGAACTACATAGATGACTTCCTTAAGGACAAAAATTATGGGAATGAGTATCTTTTCTGAAGAAAATGGAGGAATGGGGAATTGCCCCAAAAGGAAAAGCAGAGGAAGCTCTTGCGAACATTCCAAGAGATCCTCGTATGCCGAGACAAAATCTCGATTGACGCGAATGATGATGACAAAATGTTCCTTGAATTTGAACCTAGAATGGGTGTGGCGGCAAAGGCGAAAGGAAATCGGATGGATTTGTTTAAATCCAAGGATCAAGAAAAAGTGTATTACAGTCTGTTGAAAAGAGGGGTAATCAACCCTAGAAGTGTCGATTTTGACTTCCTGGATTCCATCAACTTGAACCTAAGAGAGAAGTTGAATTTGCTTCAACTTGAGACTTTCCGCTCCGACTCTGAGCACGGGTATGATCATCCGATCGCTTATTTCTATTCAAATCTTAGCTTTTTGGATGCGAATAGAATTTCATTGTGTTCGAGACAAAGTCTATGTGGTAGATGTGAATATGTTGGCAGACATAGTTGGAGTTGAACGGGGACGCTATCTCCCAACCAAAGTCTCACCCGCTCGAACTACTCTGGATCTTGTCAAAGATAGGGATGTAGATAAGAAAATTATCTATTCAAGAATGAACGCTATCAACATTGTGCTTCACAAGATTGTGATCAATTGTCTAAGACCTAAGTCTACTTCAAAGACTTCGTGTCTCTTTTCTGAAGCAAAGTTGATGTATGCGATCAACTCAGACGGAAGTTCTCTCTCCCGCACACTATTCTTTTCCATATGTACGTAACCGTGTCAAAAGACAAAGGACAATTGCCTTATCCTGGTCTGCAGTGACCAAGATCTTCGACATCCGAATATTGAACCGCCACATACTTTTGTGTTCGACCGTGTGATAAGATGGTGGTAGGGTTGAAAATGTTAATGAAGATGCGTGCAAGAACTTTCTAAGGCAATGGAGAAATTCAAAGTGAAATCTCCAGTCAGTGCCGTTTCAAAAGGAAAAGGAAAGAAGGCATTTAGTGCTTCTTCGAAAAAGAGGAAAAGAACTCTTATCCCGGAGGATGAGGATGAAGATGAAGATGATGAAGATCCCACTATTCCAGACCGACAAGAACAAGACGTTCGTGTCTTATTCGACAGAACTTCAGCGAGCGAGAGAAGAAGAAGAACAGAGAGAGAAGGAGAAAGAAGTTGAGGAAGAAAAAGAAGAAGTAAAAGATCGGTCTGATAACTGAGAGAAGGGAAATCAAGAGATTGATCATCACTCTTCCCCTTTCGATGTCCTAGAGACGGGGGAGTTAGCGAGCAAAGAGAGGTCTCCACCTCATGCTCGAAGATCAAAGAAAATCTCCGGAAGACCCGGAAAGAAGCTCGGTCTCTCAATTGCCGAAGAAGATGATACGACGATTCCAAATCTGCAAGACCATTCGGAAGCGCCATCGTACGCACACACACCATCTGAGAAAGCCAATGCCAGTACACAGACGGATGATTCTGTAGATCTTCGTAGTATCATGAATATTCTTCTGGAAATGCGTAACCAGATATATATTCTGGATTGTGAAATCCAAGTCTTGAAGCATGCTGGACAAGCATCTTCGAGGTCTCTCGGGAAGAAAAATACAAAGACCTCGCTCTACAACTTCAAGCCAATGCCAAGAGAGAAGAGGTAGCTCATGCGAGAAGATCTCGAAGAAGCTCGAAGGAGTAGTCCAGTCCATTGGGGATTTCCGGATCGTGCGCATTCCCAAGCGAGACATGACTCCTTTCTCACCCTCTTTTTAATGATGACAAAAAGGGGAGAACCAATTTGAACAAACATTATTTTAAAACTTTATTTGACTTTTGTGGTTATGTTTATTTTTGAGTATGACTTGAGAACTTGAACTTGAGTGTTAGACTGAATTGGTTGTGGATTTTGATGCTTGATTTGGTTGCATTTATATCAAGTATTGTTACATGGTATTACTCATGAAAGACTAACCAATTTGCTGTGGATGCAGAGTCTGGTTGTTTATTAATCTTTATGAGTTAGCCATATTGCTTGAGAAATGTTTTGCAGGTCAAAGTTGTTCAAATCTTCAAGAAAGTTTTGTCACCATCAAAAAGGGGAGATTGTTGGAGAAATCTTTCCGAATATTTTGAAGCGACAAAACATTTCTATCGTCTAAGTCTGGATATCGATAGTTAAAGTCTCAAGATTTTATAGTCTCAAGACTCGTTATCTCAAGACTCAAGACTCAAGACTCAAGACTCAAAGTTATTCTCACCGACAGTCTTTCTAATCCAGTGTTGAAGGAAATCCAAAGTCGAGGTTTATGATTGAGGATTTGATCCTATCCCTCGGGATAGATTCTTTGGTTGGATAATCATTTCGGATTCTTTATATCTTATCTAAGAACGATTGAAGATCCGATGGTCGACGAAATAATCTTGGATTATTCTATTCTTGGAAACCGAGATCCCGATTGTATGGGCGAACAGATTGATGGGCTATCATCGATTCCTTATATAGCTCGGATGATCTTCTTGATTGATTCCGTCCAACGGGTAGATTGGAGGAATTCCTTTGGTAAGTGCCAACGGCTATGATGGCATGAAGGAGTATAAAAGGAAGACGTTCTAGTTGTTTTAAGCGTGTGATCGATAGAAAAATTCCAGTCGAAGATCCTTTGATTGTTAGTTGAGACGAGCGAAATTGTATACCGAGAGTGTTTATACTTGGTGACGCCTTGAGCAAGTGTGGTAGATCATCTACACCTAGAAATCAAGGAAGATCAACACCGTAACAACTCTTTGATCATAGTGGAATCCAGCCAATCGGCTGTCGTGCGAAGAGTGGACGTAGGCTTGAATCAAGCCGAACCACTATAAACTGAGTGTTCAATTCTCTCTTTCCCTTACTCAGTCTTGCGATTGAATTTTCAACTGTTGCAAAGTCTCTAATTGTTTAAGTATCGTGCAAACATCGAGAAATTTTTTGTGTATACCTATTCACCCCCCTCTAGGTACTCGTACTAGCTATCTCACCAAGAAGGAGCAAAAGTAAAATGGATGCACGGCCGTGAAATCATCTGAAAGTTTATCTCCTTCTGTTGTCAACGCCGAACCTGGAAGTCATTTGACTGAATTAGAGACTTGATAATATGTTGCCTATTTTACCTTCTTTTTTCTTACGAGAAGAGAAGTCATTTATATGCTGAAAATGCGTCAGCTTCGCACTTATCTCAATTTGAATAGGTCAGGTACCGTCTCAAGGACTCTCGACCATGGTGAGACTTGGAACTTATGTTTTAGTTACTCAACCAGAAATTTTCCAAAATGGTTGTGCTTGAAGCCTTCGAGCAAACTTTGGAATTTTTCGTCTTGGAACTCTTGGTGTTATGGCTTGTTAGTGCAGATAGCTCAGCATGACTACTTCAAGGGTAAATGTTGAGCGATGACCTTTCCACTTGCATTTGCGAACTATTTGTATTCTCATGGCAAGCACTGGTCGGTCGGCTAGACACTAATGAAAGTGGTTAAACAATAATTGCAACAAGGAAAAATTCAACTTTGCCTGGGATCTGCTTATCTGTGATGAATAGGAGTTCTGCTGTCAAAGTTGAGCAAGTTCCAAGCGGAGAGAATTGCAAGAAGTTCAAAAAGAAGAAAAGGAAGGACGATAGCTTTGCCACATCAGAATCCTGAGACCCAGTCATTAGAACCCGATGGTGAAGATTTCTTTGTATTTTCTCCACTAAGAAAAAGTCTTCTGCAAAGGACTCGTGGACAAAAATCCCAGATGTAGTCATGGAAACGGCACTAGTTGTTGCCAAGAAGAAGCAAAAGCAGGATGGAAGCACTGCCGTGAAATAATCTGCAAGTTTGTCTCCTTCTGTTGTTGACAGCGAACCCAGAAGGTAATTGACTGAATTGGAGACTTAACATATATGTTCAAAATAATATATATGTGAAAACTCCTAGAAAATTTCCTCAAGCAACTTATAAATTCGTGCAAACCAAAAGCTACTTCTAGCAAGGACATGCATTAGCGCATTTTCAACATATCATACAGGCTAAAGATTGAAAAGAATCATGAAACTTAATAAAGGAGATCAATTCAATAGGTTTGACTCTTGAGACTTTCAGCACTATACTCAGGCCCATAATAATTTAAGAAAATTTCACGTTCTGAGAAAAATTAAACACTGGTACCTCTTAATGAAAACGTAGGCAATGACGCAAGAGAAAATCAAGGGCCAGCCTAGCAATTGATCCGTCCAGTGGGACTTTACAAGTCCAGAGTACATGACTCTTTTTACTTCTGCCTCAACACTGCAATCCAACTTTAGTTAAAAGTGCAGTCAAGGACAAATGAACCGGAAAAGAAAGTAGGGGTGCGAATGGTAACGTTTCTATTCTTTTTTTTTTTCTAGGAACGAGAAACAAAAAAAAATGTTTCTGTTGCAGGGAACAATTTTTGAACAAAAGAATGCATTTGGTAACGTTTGTTCCGGGAATAAAAAATGAATAGAAACACGTTTGGTAAATTTTATTCTTTTTTTATTTTTTTAAATTTTTTAAACATTTTTATTTTTATTTTTTTTTCATTTTTTCATTTCTTTTTTATTTTTTCTTTTTTCGGCCGATCCCGGCCTTCGGCGACCGGCCGACGGGGCCGGCAGCCTCGCCCAACCACGGCGAGGCTCGCCGGGGGCCGGCGACGCTCCGGCGAGGTCGCCGACCCTCGAGGGCTTCGCCGGCCCTCGACGGCCGGTCGCCGGCCATGGCCAAGGCCGGCGACCGGCGAAAGAAAAAAAGAAAAAAAGAAGAAGAAAAGAAGAAGAGAAGAGAAGAGAGAGAAGACAAAAACGTTTCTTCATTTTTGTTTTGGAACAAAAACAACAATTTGTTGTTTCTTTTTTTTGTTCTTATTTTGTTCCAGGGAACAAAATCCGCATGCAGTGTTCCTTAAACGTTTCTTTGGAATGTTTCCATACACGCCCTAGATATTTCTCAAAAAACCAAGGAGGATTATTTCAAAAGCAAACACCTGCTGATAGAAGCATCTCTGGAGCAAACCAATCAGCTCTTGGCAGAGAGGTCCATCCATGCAGCTGAACGCATCAGCTTGCTGGCTGCAATTGGCTTGGCTTGACGAATCTTGAAGGGGTAAGACTGTCATTAGATTGTTTATCTAACAAGATGAGATCAAAAATGGCATTTGTTGCTGCAAGAAGGATTTTATCTAATTGTCTAAACATGGCTCTATGAATAACTAAAAACCTATAATCCTGCAAAGGAGAAGCATATAATTTGAGCACTTCCACCTCATTTTTGGAAAACAATGCATAGCTTATCAAAAATAAATTATGAATTTGCTCTGAGACCCAAAGGCGGTTTGTATATCAATAAGTTGCTTAATATTTTGAGAATCTACAAATTAATGTGGAGAAAATAGTTTATGTAGCACGGACACTCTTTGGAAGCTTTCGTGTCGTGTCTGACACTCCGACACGTATCCGACACGCTCCGACACGTCCCGACACGCTCCGACACGTCCCGACACGCTCCGACACGCGGTCAACGAGTGTCGAAAAATCCGACACATGGTTAACTCTCTCCGACATGCTCCGACACGCGAGTCCAGAATTTCGACATGCGATTCCGACACACACGGGGTCAATTTTAAAAAATTTTAATACTTGAGGGGTCAAAAATATAAATATACACAAAAAAAGTAATAAAAGAAGTAATAAAATTGCTATAAATATACACGCACTGGGTCAATTTTTTTTTCAGTTTTATTTTTTTAGAATTGTTTTATTTTTTAAAAAAGTCTTTTACTCTTAAAGAAGTAATAAAAAATGCTATATATGATAAATAAATAAATTTAAAAATATCATTTCAGCATTTTTCTTTAAACAATGTTTTTTTCCTCTAAGTTTTGTGTATTATTGTAACAAATTAAAATAATGAATGATATTATTTAATATTTTTTGTGTAAATTAATTCTAGGCTATAATTATTATTATTATTTATGTATTTATATATAAAAATATATTTAATATATAACGTGTCGGAACGTGTCGAAATTCTCTATTTTTAATAAATAACGTGTCGACGTGTCGTGTCACGTGTCACGTGTCCGTATCGGTACTACATAGAAAATAATATCATCATCAACCATTGCTCAGGTCAGCCTAACAAAATTTCTTGAGAAAATAGTGTCGGTTCTTAAGGTCCTTATGATCTTGATACATATTTATGACGCATCTTTCCTTTCTCAGAAAACGATCTTCAAACAAAATTTCATGAAAAATCTCTCCTTCTTTCTCAGGACAAAAATAGCATGCTATTTTCAAACGAGAAACATGGAAGCATCACATACCAGAATATGTCTACTAATTTTGATCGGTGGCCACCGTGAAGCAACGAGACAAGATGCAACCTTGCCATCCATATAAGTAAAATAATCTAAAAACTCCCTCAGCCAAGACATACGCTCCTTGATAGCATACAGATAATTTCAAATCAGGTAACCAAACAGTCTGAAAATGAAAATTGAATCACCATTCCGGAAAATTTTAGAAACATCCATAACTATTTTGTGGCTGTTACCCAATAATTGACATGCTCTGGTCTGGCTTCACGGAAAGGATCTAGAAACTTTGCTTTGCTCAATTATCTAATAAATACACAAATTGGTTTCGATTAATTTAAGTCATATTGATATAAAAATTGCTGCAGCATGAAAACCATTATAACAATACAGGAAACATTCAGTCACAGGCAAGTGCACATGTACTCATCCAGCACATGTGATGCAAGACTGCATCAAACAAATCAAGCATAACAAGAATCTATAAGAGAGTAAAAAAAAACAAGCAGCACTCACTTTATGGCAATTAAACAAAACGATTTATATGCAACAGACAGTCCTCCGTTCTTGGACTATAAGTAATTTGCTAAGCTTCGTGCATCCCAAAAAAAGGTGCAAATAAATGTAAATCGGTAACTCTTGGATCTAATAAGCACCTAAAAGAGGTTAGCTCCATCACCACGGCAATTGGTGAGTAACCAACATCAGCAAATTACAGATGTTGGAGGGAACAAGGATAACAGTACTTCCAATTGCATCCTTCTAATTCGTCTAATATAACTTTACATCAGATTAGAGCTCCTGAAGGCATTGTTAGAACACTATGCCACCCATCAAAAAATCTGGAGCCCAAAAGGATATACAAAATGATCGAAAGTCATCAGAACCATGGTGCCCAAAACAGCATTGTTAGAATGCTATACCACCCATCAAAAACCTGAAGCCCACAACCTACTTCTCAGTAGAGTGATAATAGGCCTCCAAAATGAGCTTGAGCTGATCTTCAATCACTGCGCATCTCTCCGCCACTATCTGCATCTCAGCACAGAACAATTTACTCCATCTTTCATTCAACTCCGCCCTCTTTGAGGGCTCCAACAATGCCAACCCCTGATTCAAAGATCCCTCGTCCAAGCCGATCCTACACATGTGCGATATGTCATCAAGAAGCTCCTGTGAATCATTTGACTTTGATGCCTCCGACTTTGACCAGGGGGGAGCCACAAACATTCCAGCACCATCAGTCTTCTTATTCTCAATAGTCACACCAATTTCTTCTCTACCGCTAGTGGCATTGCCTCGCATCTCAACACCCCAAATCGTCTTCGACAACTCAAAAATTTTCCCCTCATGAGAATTCGAAAACACCCGATCCTCTCCAACCTTGCCCTTCCCTTATTATTCCTATACTTCTTCTTAAAAACCCGAACCTTGTTGGCCAATTGGCTCTCCGTGAAGTCTTCCCGAAGTAATCCCTTGACATCATGATAAAATGCACTAACATTTGAGAAGGGGTCCATGCCCTTCTCACAGTAATCAATTATACCCTGCAAAAGGGTTATCTCGTCGTCGTCGCCCCATATCTTCTGGAATGCCAGCTTCTTTGACTCCTCTCCGGCATGTCCAAGCTTTTCTACTTCAACTTGTTTCAACGAAGTGGATGGCACTGTTTTCAACTTCTTCAAAGACGGGGCCGATTTTTGCGGTCGAGGAGGGGCAGGCTTGGGCTGCGAGGGACTTTCCTCATTATTCTTTTGCTCATTGTCCGATTTAGCCGCCGGCAGCTTCTCCTTGACAAGAACTTTACGCTTTGAAGACATGAGAGAGGGTTTTGC
The DNA here is from genome assembly GCF_016545825.1 of Eucalyptus grandis. Lineage (NCBI taxonomy): Eukaryota > Viridiplantae > Streptophyta > Magnoliopsida > Myrtales > Myrtaceae > Eucalyptus > Eucalyptus grandis. The sequence continues at coordinate 21,949,668 of NC_052613.1, forward strand.
TCCGAGGTCTGAGTATGTTTCTTTTTTCTTCCAAGTACTGGTCAAAGTAGAGAAATGCGGTTATTTGGTCAGACCCAAGGCTAAATATCAGTATATCCCGTGGAACATAACCAAAGTAGAGAAATGGTTTCTAGGAGCAATGACTGAAGGAATCTAACGCACATTTGGGTGAATGGATGGCGGCTATACTTTCGCGCAATCTCTTTTATTTCAAGCATGCAAGCCTAATCCGCAATCCATTCTAGACGAGGCCCTAGTAACGAACAGGAACTTAGCGATTTGGTCTCAGGCATCTATGAGTCTTTTCTTACCGGAAGAGTGGAACCTGATTGTGAACGGACTGTGGGTCGACAGCTCCCCGGAAACTTCAACCGCAGGTATGATGGCCGTTTTCGCGAAGAAGACAGCTGGCTGGGTTCGCGAAGTTCGCGAAGAAGACAAGAGACGCCTCGGCTGGAGTCGCAGAAACCCTAGCTCTACGCGACGCCTTGGTGTTTCTGACTAGGAAAGTGACATGCGACAGAGAGGAAGTGAAACTGTGGCCGAGATGGAGCCATCTGCGACCGAAGTTGGCGTGCTCCGCAAGAAGGTAATGATGAGAGCGTGGAGAAACGAAATGATACCGTATCTATCGCGGAAGTCTTATCGGGCCAAGCCCGTACCAACATACAAAGTGAATTTTCAGATGCTAAAGCTTGTCTCACTAATTCTCTAGGACTCGTTCTTAAAATAGTGTTTATTAAAGAAATGATGAATTTTTATCTATCATAGAAATATCAGAAAAAGAATAATGTAAATCTTGTCTTTTAAAGGAGATCACTTAACTAACATTCTTTTCACTTTGATCAAAGAGAAGAAAAAAAAGATGGTGTAAATCATCACGTTTAGAAGTTCTTCATTTCTCACAATTTCCAAATGGAGTCTCTCAATAATAAATGTTAAACTTTTATTAGGTCAATTGTTAGCATAGAAATGTTTTTTTTACGCATTATGTTTATATATATAATTATGTAACTGATAGCGTATCTATCGCGGAAGTCTTATCGGGCCAAGCCCGTACCAACATACAAAGTGAATTTTCAGATGCTAAAGCTTGTCTCACTAATTCTCTAGGACTCGTTCTTAAAATAGTGTTTATTAAAGAAATGATGAATTTTTATCTATCATAGAAATATCAGAAAAAGAATAATGTAAATCTTGTCTTTTAAAGGAGATCACTTAACTAACATTCTTTTCACTTTGATCAAAGAGAAAAAAAAAAAAGATGGTGTAAATCATCACGTTTAGAAGTTCTTCATTTCTCACAATTTCCAAATGGAGTCTCTCAATAATAAATGTTAAACTTTTATTAGGTCAATTGTTAGCATAGAAATGTTTATATATATTTTTTAGCGTATCTATGTTTATATATATAATTTTATGTAAAGCTTGTCTCACTAATTCTCTAGGACTAGTTCGAATTTTTATCTATCATAGAAATATCAGAAAAAGAATAATGTAAATCTTGTCTTTTAAAGAGATCACTTAACTAACATTCTTTTATCAAAGAGAAGAAAAAAAAAAGATGGTGTAAATCATCACAAGTTCTTCATTTCTCACAATTTCCAAATGGAGTCTCTCAATAATAAATGTTAAACTTTTATTAGGTCAATTGTTAGCATGAATTTTTTCATTATGTTTATATATATAATTATGATGCTGAAGCGTATCTATCGCGGAAGTCTTATCGGGCCAAGCCCGTACCTCATACAAAGTGAATTTTCAGATGCTAGGTCTCACTAATTCTCTAGGACTCGTTCTTAAAATAGTGTTTATTAAAGAAATGATGAATTTTTATCTATCATAGAAATATCAGAAAAAGAATAATGTAAATCTTGTCTTTTAAGGAGATCACTTAACTAACATTCTTTTCACTTTGATCAAAGAGAAGAAAAAAAAGATGGTGTAAATCATCACGTTTAGAAGTTCTTCATTTCTCACAATTTCCAAATGGAGTCTCTCAATAATAAATGTTAAACTTTTATTAGGTCAATTGTTAGCATAGAAATTTTTTTTACGCATTATGTTTATATATATAATTATGTAACTGATAGCGTATCTATCGCGGAAGTCTTATCGGGCCAAGCCCGTACCAACATACAAAGTGAATTTTCAGATGCTAAAGCTTGTCTCACTAATTCTCTAGGACTCGTTCTTAAAATAGTGTTTATTAAAGAAATGATGAATTTTTATCTATCATAGAAATATCAGAAAAAGAATAATGTAAATCTTGTCTTTTAAAGGAGATCACTTAACTAACATTCTTTTCACTTTGATCAAAGAGAAGAAAAAAAGATGGTGTAAATCATCACGTTTAGAAGTTCTTCATTTCTCACAATTTCCAAATGGAGTCTCTCAATAATAAATGTTAAACTTTTATTAGGTCAATTGTTAGCATAGAAATTTTTTACGCATTATGTTTATATATATAATTATGTAACTGATAGCGTATCTATCGCGGAAGTCTTATCGGGCCAAGCCCGTACCAACATACAAAGTGAATTTTCAGATGCTAAAGCTTGTCTCACTAATTCTCTAGGACTCGTTCTTAAAATAGTGTTTATTAAAGAAATGATGAATTTTTATCTATCATAGAAATATCAGAAAAAGAATAATGTAAATCTTGTCTTTTAAAGGAGATCACTTAACTAACATTCTTTTCACTTTGATCAAAGAGAAGAAAAAAAGATGGTGTAAATCATCACGTTTAGAAGTTCTTCATTTCTCACAATTTCCAAATGGAGTCTCTCAATAATAAATGTTAAACTTTTATTAGGTCAATTGTTAGCATAGAAATTTTTTTACGCATTATGTTTATATATATAATTATGTAACTGATAGCGTATCTATCGCGGAAGTCTTATCGGGCCAAGCCCGTACCAACATACAAAGTGAATTTTCAGATGCTAAAGCTTGTCTCACTAATTCTCTAGGACTCGTTCTTAAAATAGTGTTTATTAAAGAAATGATGAATTTTTATCTATCATAGAAATATCAGAAAAAGAATAATGTAAATCTTGTCTTTTAAAGGAGATCACTTAACTAACATTCTTTTCACTTTGATCAAAGAGAAAAAAAAAGATGGTGTAAATCATCACGTTTAGAAGTTCTTCATTTCTCACAATTTCCAAATGGAGTCTCTCAATAATAAATGTTAAACTTTTATTAGGTCAATTGTTAGCATAGAAATTTTTTTACGCATTATGTTTATATATATAATTATGTAACTGATAGCGTATCTATCGCGGAAGTCTTATCGGGCCAAGCCCGTACCAACATACAAAGTGAATTTTCAGATGCTAAAGCTTGTCTCACTAATTCTCTAGGACTCGTTCTTAAAATAGTGTTTATTAAAGAAATGATGAATTTTTATCTATCATAGAAATATCAGAAAAAGAATAATGTAAATCTTGTCTTTTAAAGGAGATCACTTAACTAACATTCTTTTCACTTTGATCAAAGAAGAAAAAAAAAAGATGGTGTAAATCATCACGTTTAGAAGTTCTTCATTTCTCACAATTTCCAAATGGAGTCTCTCAATAATAAATGTTAAACTTTTATTAGGTCAATTGTTAGCATAGAAATTTTTTTTACGCATTATGTTTATATATATAATTATGTAACTGATAGCGTATCTATCGCGGAAGTCTTATCGGGCCAAGCCCGTACCAACATACAAAGTGAATTTTCAGATGCTAAAGCTTGTCTCACTAATTCTCTAGGACTCGTTCTTAAAATAGTGTTTATTAAAGAAATGATGAATTTTTATCTATCATAGAAATATCAGAAAAAGAATAATGTAAATCTTGTCTTTTAAAGGAGATCACTTAACTAACATTCTTTTCACTTTGATCAAAGAGAAGTCTCTCAATAAAAAAAAAAGATGGTGTAAATCATCACGTTTAGAAGTTCTTCATTTCTCACAATTTCCAAATGGAGTCTCTCAATAATAAATGTTAAACTTTTATTAGGTCAATTGTTAGCATAGAAATTTTTTTTTACGCATTATGTTTATATATATAATTATGTAACTGATAGCGTATCTATCGCGGAAGTCTTATCGGGCCAAGCCCGTACCAACATACAAAGTGAATTTTCAGATGCTAAAGCTTGTCTCACTAATTCTCTAGGACTCGTTCTTAAAATAGTGTTTATTAAAGAAATGATGAATTTTTATCTATCATAGAAATATCAGAAAAAGAATAATGTAAATCTTGTCTTTTAAAGGAGATCACTTAACTAACATTCTTTTCACTTTGATCAAAGAGAAAAAAAAAAAGATGGTGTAAATCATCACGTTTAGAAGTTCTTCATTTCTCACAATTTCCAAATGGAGTCTCTCAATAATAAATGTTAAACTTTTATTAGGTCAATTGTTAGCATAGAAATTTTTTACGCATTATGTTTATATATATAATTATGTAACTGATAGCGTATCTATCGCGGAAGTCTTATCGGGCCAAGCCCGTACCAACATACAAAGTGAATTTTCAGATGCTAAAGCTTGTCTCACTAATTCTCTAGGACTCGTTCTTAAAATAGTGTTTATTAAAGAAATGATGAATTTTTATCTATCATAGAAATATCAGAAAAAGAATAATGTAAATCTTGTCTTTTAAAGGAGATCACTTAACTAACATTCTTTTCACTTTGATCAAAGAGAAGAAAAAAAAAAGATGGTGTAAATCATCACGTTTAGAAGTTCTTCATTTCTCACAATTTCCAAATGGAGTCTCTCAATAATAAATGTTAAACTTTTATTAGGTCAATTGTTAGCATAGAAATTTTTTACGCATTATGTTTATATATATAATTATGTAACTGATAGCGTATCTATCGCGGAAGTCTTATCGGGCCAAGCCCGTACCAACATACAAAGTGAATTTTCAGATGCTAAAGCTTGTCTCACTAATTCTCTAGGACTCGTTCTTAAAATAGTGTTTATTAAAGAAATGATGAATTTTTATCTATCATAGAAATATCAGAAAAAGAATAATGTAAATCTTGTCTTTTAAAGGAGATCACTTAACTAACATTCTTTTCACTTTGATCAAAGAGAAGAAAAAAAAGATGGTGTAAATCATCACGTTTAGAAGTTCTTCATTTCTCACAATTTCCAAATGGAGTCTCTCAATAATAAATGTTAAACTTTTATTAGGTCAATTGTTAGCATAGAAATTTTTTTTTACGCATTATGTTTATATATATAATTATGTAACCGATAGCGTATCTATCGCGGAAGTCTTATCGGGCCAAGCCCGTACCAACATACAAAGTGAATTTTCAGATGCTAAAGCTTGTCTCACTAATTCTCTAGGACTCGTTCTTAAAATAGTGTTTATTAAAGAAATGATGAATTTTTATCTATCATAGAAATATCAGAAAAAGAATAATGTAAATCTTGTCTTTTAAAGGAGATCACTTAACTAACATTCTTTTCACTTTGATCAAAGAGAAGAAAAAAAAAAAGATCAAAGAGAAGAAAAAAAAAGATGGTGTAAATCATCACGTTTAGAAGTTCTTCATTTCTCACAATTTCCAAATGGAGTCTCTCAATAATAAATGTTAAACTTTTATTAGGTCAATTGTTAGCATAGAAATTTTTTACGCATTATGTTTATATATATAATTATGTAACGATAGCGTATCTATCGCGGAAGTCTTATCGGGCCAAGCCCGTACCAACATACAAAGTGAATTTTCAGATGCTAAAGCTTGTCTCACTAATTCTCTAGGACTCGTTCTTAAAATAGTGTTTATTAAAGAAATGATGAATTTTTATCTATCATAGAAATATCAGAAAAAGAATAATGTAAATCTTGTCTTTTAAAGGAGATCACTTAACTAACATTCTTTTCACTTTGATCAAAGAGAAGAAAAAAAAAAGATGGTGTAAATCATCACGTTTAGAAGTTCTTCATTTCTCACAATTTCCAAATGGAGTCTCTCAATAATAAATGTTAAACTTTTATTAGGTCAATTGTTAGCATAGAAATTTTTTTTACGCATTATGTTTATATATATAATTATGTAACGCGGAAGTCTTATCGGGCCAAGCCCGATAGCGTATCTATCGCGGTTTATTAAAGAAAAGTCTTATCGGGCCAAGCCCGTACCAACATACAAAGTGAATTTTCAGATGCTAAAGCTTGTCTCACTAATTCTTTAGGACTCGTTCTTAAAATAGTGTTTATTAAAGAAATGATGAATTTTTATCTATCATAGAAATATCAGAAAAGAATAATGTAAATCTTGTCTTTTAAAGGAGATCACTTAACTAACATTCTTTTCACTTTGATCAAAGAGAAAAAAAAAAAAAGATGGTGTAAATCATCACGTTTAGAAGTTCTTCATTTCTCACAATTTCCAAATGGAGTCTCTCAATAATAAATGTTAAACTTTTATTAGGTCAATTGTTAGCATAGAAATTTTTTTTACGCATTATGTTTATATATATAATTATGTAACTGAATTCATCTAAATATGAATGTGCAAAATGTTTTCAACATAGGCAACGGACACAATTGAACGAGGTTGACTCTTATGTTCTTTCAAAAGATATTTGGTAACATCCATTGGTCTTTTTTCCTTCTATTTTAGTAATACTTCGTAATTTTAGGTGCTCTTTTATGCCATTGAATGTTTTGGTGGGATTATTTCCAATTTCTAAATATTTGACATTTCTCTAAAGTCTCCCTCTAATTTATGTTATTTAGCCCAAAATAAATTATTTGAAATATATTTTTCATAAAAAAAAATCTTTTGAGAAAAAGTAATCAATTTCTAGCCATAAATCAATTTTTATTTCAGAAATTTTGTTATGTACACCCTTAGGAATTTGTGCAAAACCATTACAAATTTATGCCTCCATCCTTTGGATGAAGTGAGTTGGTCTTTCTGGGAAGACAGCTATACAGCGGTGGATGTAATTACTGACGAATTTAGCTTAAGATGTTCGTTAGAAATTCATATATCTCACAAATACTTCCATGCATCAACATAGTAACTGTTAATTATAAACACTCTCCATGCATCGGAGATGCGAAGTACTCCACAACCGTCGATCATTTCCTCCTTGACATTGCCAGCAGTAACTGCGACAACAGCAGCATGAACCGCCTACAAACTATATGCATCATCATATATCAACCGGCTAAAAAGTGAAGTGCGGGTGGCTACTAGCCACAATGGCAGCTCAGACAACGGCAGGGACCGGTCCCTTCAGTACTAACTGATGGGAATAAATGGACCCTTAGAATTCAACTGATCAAGCTCGTGTTGATGCTAAATCCACTCAAAGTAGTCAACAGAATAAAGATTAGTTCCATCATGGAAACAATTAACAGGCTAATTTGTACATCTATGCATGAGGGAGCCCATAGATATATAATAACTTCTAAGGACTCCGACTATGGCATCAGAGATGTTTTTGTTTTCTCTTAAGCTAATTACAATTCTGAGATCTTCAAGAGATATACCAAAACCTACCACATGTTTTCAAGGGTTGTATTCTCTGAATTTTACTCCTCAACTCAAAGATGACAGGACTTATCATGTAATACAAGGCCGGGAAGTACCGGCATGACCTGGCTAAATTTTAGCATTCTTAACTATACATCCGGAGCTTATTATGATCATCGCTCTTTACAAAGGATTGAGGTAAACTACCTTTTGTCATTTCACACAAGCTGCACGACAGCAGCGACCCGCAAGGCACCATTTTGAAGGAGATCAGGGAGCTCATCAAATAAGAGAGCTGATCGCCAACCCCATCCTTTAGGAGCTTTTGGCAAAAGAGTACCCCTCTGTTTAAAACTTCCAAAGACCATGACTTCTCTTTTCGATGGACAGATCAGCTAAATTACAAGAACATAGTGACACAGAAGTTAGCAAGCTATACAGTGACCACATAATCTATTCAAATGATAATTGACCTTCTAAATAGCAGTTTTTGTATTAGAATCCTACCTGATAACGAGCAGTAATCTTTTCACGAGTGTCTACATAGACGTGAACCTGCCAGAGAGAAGTTGTAAAGGCAAAATGAGTTTGAATTGAGAATTCAATGACAGTCAGTTGTAACTTTGCATTAATTTCCCTTCCTTTCAAATGAACTTTAGAGAGTATCGTGCATATGGACTGCACATCCAGCTACTATGAAAAATCATCCATCCACATTGAAACATAAGTAAATGTTCTCATGCTCAAATGAAGCATTGAAAAAACCAACCTTTCTAAGGGAATCAGGGTATTCGGCTTTCCGTCGATGAAGAAATAATCCTGTTACAATTGGGAACCAGTAGATTCAGCATATTGTCTTAGGGTTTACGCCTGATTCTAAAAATTTTGATCTTAAAAGTGGCTTGACGAAGGAAATACATACCAAGTGTTCTGCGTCCTTGAGGGTCTTCATCATTAAAAGCCTGGACACTCACCTATATATTCAAGAGTTGTCACAGATACCATTTTGCATCAGAACATTTAAAAAACTTAGTAAGACATCTAATTTGGTAAACTCAGAAACGGATGACTATGATCTACCTTCCATAATGAACCTGCATAAAATACTTCAGCCGAGTGCTTGACTTGGCCATCGCTGAGCCTGTGAACATCCACAAATTCGACCCTATACAACAAAATCAGACCCAACACATGGATGGGATAGAATTTCAAATTGCCATTCTTTCAGGAATGAAAACATACTTCCAGAAAATTACAAAGCAATAAGGATTGACAGAAGACAAAACCAAGCAATAGTCTGCAAAAACCAACTTCCACCAGAAACTGTTTGAAAATAAGTATATGTTACATGAATTTATCCATGAATTAAATCCTAAGCTTGGCCCAGATAAACTACTGTCTCATGGGGCAAAAAAAGATGAAACATCCAACCAAAAGAAAAGCCAATCTCATCCCTGTAAGATTATATATCGAGAACTGGTAATGGATTTAAGTAATAGTACCAGCTAAGTACCTAGCCAAAGAAATTCTGAAACCAAAACAGGAAAGCCTACAGCATTCTTCCAGTCCATCTTTTAAACAGTTTGTACAATAAAAAAAGCAGTAGCTTACCCAAAACGGAAAGGAGGAAAATGACTAAGGGGGGTCTTCATATCCAAAGAGATGGAGGAACCGCTAGTACTATCCCATTGAATGCCACCGTCGTCACCAGTATGATCAAGCATTTGCATAGGGACTGCATTTCCACTTGGTCCCCCAGCAGAAGTTCCAGACAATTTGCTCTGAAGATCTGTCTCATAACCTCTTGCAGCTAGATCTCCATGGATATTAGCTGCATTACTTCCTCCCTGGCTTAGCCCAACCAGTGCTGTCAACCCATCTCCTGACAAATCGCCACCCTGGTCACCTCTGGCTTCTGAATCATCATTAGCAAGTGCTTGCGGGCAATTTCTGTTGCCGACACCAAAAGGCACACGCGAAAAGACATAGCGTGTTGGTGGCCAAGCAGCTGTTGGCACAAAAGTATTTCCACGTCCAATACCAGCCAACCCATCAACAGGTCCCCTGACATGCACTCGTACTGGCCTAAATATTCCATTACCATCACCTTGAGCAGGTTCAGTGACATATACACTCCCTATGTTGTTTGAATTGCTCTGATCTTGCTCTTGGATGCAGTAACCAGTTGCAGATACCCCATGAGAATATCCAAATGGCTGTCTACAGGCACACGAACTATTCAAAAGACAGCAGTTCTTGCAAGTATCAGCAACAATTTCTTGTACCCGTTGGCTTAGAAGCATCTAGATAATAGCCATTAATCAGTCATCTCAAATAACCAGGGAAGCAATCAATAAAAGGCAACACTTTTTTATATACAATAACAAAAGTTGCTCCCACAAAGCTCTATTCTAGTATTCAGCATTGCACCTACACTTTGGCGCACCTGAACATATTTTTAAATCATTAATTGAAAGATTGAATTTCAATCAAGCAAGCATTCTAGGTATGATGGTATAAGTGCATGACCCAACATTTGCATGTTCATCTAGGAAAGTATTAATGCAAATTTTATCAAAATAATAACTGTAAAGGTAAGCTTGAGTACATTTTAAAAATTCTGGGGTGTGATTAAAGGTTGCCCATTTGGCACAGGCCACTTAATAATTGAAAGATTGATTTTCAATTAGGCATGCATTCTAGCTATTGCATGACGGCAGAAGTGCACAACACATCATTTGCATGTTCATCAAAGAAAGCATTAGTGCAAACTCTATCAAGTTAAGAACTGCAAAGATAAACTTGAGTACATTAAAAAGTTTTGGGTGTGATTAAAGGTTTGCCCATTTGGCACAGGCCACCCTTCCCAGGTCTTAGGCTTTAGTTGAAGTTTCCTCGTCACTCATCAACCCCGTCAGTGTGTCCGCAAGCAGAAGTTAGAAAGAACCTTGGGAGTCTACGCATTATACGATCACTACAGTGACATGCCGTAATTTCCCCCTCAAAACATGTTTGCATTGTGGATGGAGAAAGGCTATATTCATTCTTTGCATCTACCCAAATAAAACCAAATAATATCTAGAAGTTAAACTGCAGGATGAAGCTAAGTAACGAACAAACACGGCATACTGAAATTCCTGAAACTTGAAATGAAGCCTAAAAAGTTCATCATCAACTTTTAGTTACAAACTGCAGCAACATGCAAGAATGGAAGAGATCTGAGCAAAGAACCTGCAACCATAGACTATCGTTCACAGCTTTGCATGGAAAACCCAGTTCTTCTAGCTGCTTTCTCACGTTAATGAGAGCTTCAAAAGACATGTTGCTATATAAAAGAGAACCGCCTTCAAATATATCAACGAATGTATCATAATCCTCCCCACTAATTCCACAGTTCTCTGCAGCACAACTTTTAATCTGTCGTCTTCCCACAACCCTACCTCCCCATGAAAGAGTAGGCATGCCAGATTTTCCCCAATCATTTGGCATGATCCCATAACAGGAAGAGCTCATCATAGAAGAACCATGCCTCGATTGGTCCCTAGTAAGCCAGTTATTATCCAAGTGATAGAACGAATTGTCTTCAGATGGCCCCTCCATAGCCAATCCACTATTCACTAACCCACTTGTCCTCGCGCCTATAGATGGTGCCACATAAGCACATGAGGTGTTACTGGCATCAGTATCTGTAGATGACTTCAATGTCTTGGAGCCTTCCAAGCCACTTGAGAATGTGGGCTCCAAGTTTGACTGAGCATATGCTGTTTGTTGTGCTGATTGTCTAGAATCAGAATCTCCTGTTCCGCAATCAACAACTCCTGCAAGCTCAGCCAGAAGATTGTGTGCAGTACTGCATCCCTCTGATCCAGCTGTTGAACTTAAGTTTCCTACTTCAGATTCCAATTTCAAGTGCGAGAAGCTATTCATCAAATTTTTTCCTTTCCCTTGGGAAGAACTAGATAGACTAGGCAATCCAGCCTCAGAATCAGAACTACCCTGCTCAGAAAGCTCTGCCCTGTGAAGTGCACCTTTTGCGAGCAGTGTAAACACCGCCAGTTCAAACCTTCAAGGAGAGGAGCTTTCAATGTGACATTCCATTTAATTTTTAAGAAGAAATATAAGCCGTCAAGAAAGAAAAGAACCTCAAAAGTCCTAGATTCCTTACCGCTTCTCCTCACTAGGCACCCAAAGTTCATCTGAGGTTAGCAGTGCATGTATAGTTTGAGGAGACAATTTTGAAAGCACCTTAATGCAAACCAAGAAACAACAGCATGTAAATAACCAAAAATAGGAATAAGAAGGTTAAGTATCACAACCCAGGGAATATTCAAGATAGAAAGAACCAAATATAATATGAATTGTACCAACAAGGAGGTAAAATTAGTAAGTTCTATCATACAAAGGACACTTCATGTTCAATTAAGTCACGGCATATTATATTGATGCATTTCAAATCAACACGCTGCAACAGGGAAGTAAGCCCTCTTGTTAATGGAATCAAATGTCAAGCATTTAGAATAGAGGCAGAGTAAAGTCTAAGAGAGTGAGGGGAGAAGTAGGACAGACCAAAAGAAAGAAAAAAAAAAGAATAAGCGAGAAAAGAGAAATTACTCCAATTTCTAATTTGAATGGAGACTTTCTGAACTACATCTCAGGGGCAAGGATTTTTTTTTTTTTTTTTTTTTAAGAGAGAGGAGGTATGCTAGAAGCTTGCTCCTTTTATTGGCTAGATCATCGCATCATATCGTCCTTTTACCTCTTTCAACTCCAAGGCACCACTTTGACAAAGGTAGCCCCAACAAGCATTCCTAACACGCTCTCCATGTATGCCATAATCCTGGCTCTCTGCAAAAACCTGATCAACGTGTTCATAGGGTCAATTATCTATCAAGAAAATTATAGCTCCACCCTAAACGGGAAGCAAAAGCATGTCTTTTATACCTGATAGGCTAAGAAGTTTGAGGTCCACAGTTCAGATATAATGAAGTCCGTGCATATAGCACATAGGTCCTGCAGAGCATCATGATGTTATCACTAATATGCAAAGTGAACCCAACAAAAGCATATACATGAAAATAAAATACATTCCCAGAAATATATGAAGAAAGCAAAAAGCGTGTAACAGCAACCCTTGAAACAAGGTGATAATTTTAATTACATGGAAACCCCTTGAGTGTTGAAAATTTACGCTAGCTTTGACTTTCAATAGATTAATTTACAAATTTCTTCATAACGACAATCTCGAAACAGACATTGGGCAAATCAGGATCATTTAGATAGCATCAGAGGACCAACGTGTCGAGCACTTGGTGGAACTATGGAGAAAACCAAAGTGTGCAACATACGAAGAACAGTAGGCACCCAGGTAAACCGCAATTGCAGATTGACAGGTAAAAAACAAAATGAAATCTACAAAAACGATGAAGAACAATAGGTTCCGCACACTTATAGCAATTACCTGAAGATCAAGAAAGGAAGCAGCGGCAAGAACACGGAATGCATTATTAACATTAAGCTTGGGATGGTGCCCATACAAATAAGCCAATGACATCGTAATGGCCTCGGGGTTAACATTCTTGTCATCGACTTGCAAGGTCACAACTGGAGCCCCAGCTTCTTTCCAAGGACCGTGGAGCATGTTTCTGAGAAGAGTAAGCCAAGATAAAGCTGAGCACCAAATCAAGCACTAGTTACAATAAAAAACTTATACAAAAGACCATTCGGGTTCAGCTACTCAGCATAAGAAATATAACAAACGCTGCATTCTCTGTTAATTCTGTGCATCTCCTTTGGCTGCTAAGTCATTATCTTATAAAGCTCAAAGTCTAGACGGCACCGCAAATTTTCCACATCAACTTTACAGGACAAAAAGAACTGCCGCAAAAGGGCCACAAAAAGCTAAGGAGACCAAAGTGTACTCAGCTACACAGCACGATCTGTATGGATAATGGACAGCACGACACGAAAGAGGCACAAACCAACTCGACCAACCGACAAGCCTCGTCTATATAACGCAATGCGAACGGAAGACGTATCGGGTTCGCCCATTTCAGGGCACGAGCAGGCACGCTACAAAATTCAAGGAAGTTTCCCTGGGCAAACATACAAAGAAATCAAATTTCCACACCGTCATAACCCGAAGACCGAGAAAATGCAAATCAGTTCGGCGGGAAACCGCGGATCGCGACCGGCGGTCGGGGAGAGAAGGCGGGGCCCACCTGAAGTAGGAGCTGCGGGAGAGGATGAGGCGGTGAAGGCGGTAGGTGGAGCCCATGGCCTGGACGGCGAGGTCGGAGAAGGCGCCGGAGTTGAAGCCCTCGATCTGGATGTGGTCGCACAGGGCGGAGAGGTTGCAGTCGAGGGCGCGGAGTTCGCCGCTGCTCCGGTCATTGTCGGAGTGCTGCGGCGGCGGCGGCTGCGGCGGAGGATCGGCGGCGGTCCTCGGGTGGGGCCCGTAGGATCGGGGCTTCGGGTAGGGAGGATCCATTGATGGGATGGGATTGCTTACGGAGGCGGCATTGGAGAGAGCGGGAGTGGGAAGGAGGAGGAGAGGAGAGGAGCGTCGGTGGTAAAATGGTGACGGGAAGGCCTTTTTCTAATGTTTTTTGTCGGCGAGGGTTGTCCCCCGCCGGATCCCGGCGAGGAACGCCCAACGGCGGCGGCGGCGGCGGGGCGCCGGCCCAGGCGGAGGGCGACCCTCGCCCGATGCCGGCCGGCGGGGCGGCCCTCGCCTGAGCCCGGCGACCTCCGCCGTGGGCGGCGGAGGGAAGAGGAAAAAAGAAAAATAAAAAAAAAACAGAAAAGGGAAAGAAAAAATAAACAGAAAAAAAAAAAAAAATAAAAGACAAAAATGACATTCGAAACTGATATGAGAGGGTATGCTTTTTTTTTTTCATATTAGTACGACCATTTTATGTTATTATTGAAATGATTTGACTTTTTATAAAAATAAAATTCATTTCAGATTCTTATTTAAGAAAATAATGATATTTCAAATTTTTATTTGAAATTTCCTAAAGATTATTAATTAAAAATGTTCTTTTTAGGAGGAATGGTCATAAAATAATAGGGTTTTTTGCGGCCAAAGCTAGGAGTTTCATTGAAGAGTACATTTATTTGATAAAAAATTACATGCTTGTTAGAGCTTTAATGGAGCAATAACAAAAAATTCTTATACTAATTGCATATATGCTAGTTCAATGGAGGAAATTATCAAAAAAAAAAAAAAATCATAAACTTATTATATTTATATCAATTACCTTTTATTTCGACTATTTTAGTATTAAATCTTTTGATGATTTGTTAATGTAATCCAATTAATTTTTGGTGGAAATTGCTGATGTGGATATTAGCCACCTTATGTGGCATGACTAATGTCAATGTATAAAAAATTTCAATTTTTTTTTTTTTTTTAATTATTTTTATTATAAAAACCGACAAAGAACTAATCACCAATCGAGGCCCGGTGACCTTCGAGGGTCGTAGCCCTTGCCTAGTGGTCGACTACCAAGCCTCGAGTCCTCAACAATAAAAGAAAAGGAAAGAATTAATAAAAAAAATTCCATGTAAATGTTGGATGTATTATGTAGAATGGTTGATGTTCACATCATTTATATTGGTAAATTGTCAAAATATTATGACTAAATTGATAAAATTAAAATATTTATAACTAAATTAGTACTATAAATAAACATAATCCGAGTAGGTGATTCTCATCCTAGAATCAAAAACTGTCCACTAACGACTGATTCTGAAAAATTGAAAAAGAGAATCATCCATTGATTCCATAGACCCACTAGTTAATTTAAGCACAATGAGACCTGTCAAAAAAATAGGGGACAAAGCGAAGGAGATGGCTTGCTAGTTTCAAGGTTTCATTGCCATGGAGGTTCTAGTGTTTGCTGCGTTATCATGGACTCCAGATTCGTGGAGCAAATGAAGTTAAAAAAATCAAACTGCTAGCTGCTCATAACACCCACAATCTCATATTAGCAAACGGCCGCTGTATACAGATTGAGTTCTAATGACACTCGAAATTAACCATGTTGCCACGTGCTTATCACAGGAGGAAATGTAATAAAGGACAAATTGAAATTACATGCATGTCATGTGGGCAGTGTCGTTACATGTTTGACCAGTGACAAGCATAGGATTAAATACCCAATGATTGGTGACGAGCTAGGGGATTGACATGTGTCAAATTATTGAAATACGATGACAGACGATTGGTGCCCACTTGAATGGGTTATGGTAGTAAACTTTTCGATAGAGACACTTAAAAAATTACTCAAGAATGCCATAACGATAGGCACCGATGATGCACGTTATTGAGGAGAAGTTGCTATTTGAAGACCCAATCATGGAATAGCCATCGATAATAATCTCTGTGAGACACAATTGAGATGGTTGTAAAGGAGATGGGATAAGTAATATGCGAAGAAAAAGGAATGTGGACAAAGTTAGGAGCAGTTACTAAAGGTTAAGCAACTACCTAGTAGTTATCAAGTTCCTCTGTAACTATCACCAATTATCCAATGAAGATGGCTCTCAACAAATCAATCAAAATATCTGTCTCTTTAACTTTACATTTCACATACAGCACTTTGATTTTATTAGCTGTAACTTTCAGATTTCCGTCATTGATTAGATTTAGGCGCACATCTATATCCAAGTGCACCGCCATCAATTAAATTATGGCATTGTGTCCTCCAATCTTAGTGCATCATTGTAAACTAAATTTCGACATTATATCTCACTAAATTGTAGTGTCATCAATTAGATTTTAGTAATGTTGATTGAATTCCGACATATATCAAAACAAGATGTGTAATCTTTGGACCTCGTTGTTAAATAAATTCCAACTTATCCCAATAATAATAGTGTTGTTTGGATCCGAAAAGTAAATTTGACATTGCATATAGTATCCTAAGTTCGGAGTTGACGTAGAACCTTAATTATCTTTTATAAAAGTCGAAGAATGATTCTCGATGAAAGATATTTTTTTACGGTAGAAATTCCAGTAAAATAAGCTCAAACTCAGCAAAGCCAAATGACGATGCAAATAATGAAGAAACTTTCAAACGGCCATAAGAGTAGAAACAAAGCAAAACAACATATTCCAACCCGAAATTAAATGAAGCAAATCCAACACGAATCAGCCCGAAAAAAGGAGTGACTAAGGGCCTATTTGTTAAAAAGTGTTTATGTTCCCCGGAACAAAAATTTCCGTTCCTTTGTTTTAGGGAATTAAAAAAAAAATAGAAACGTGTTTAATAAAAATTTTGTTCTCGGGAACATAAATAAGAAGTAGAAAAAAATTGATTCTTGTTCCCGAGAACAATTCTAAGAATCAATTTTTCTCTCTTTTCTTTCCTTCTTCTTCCTTTTGGTTGGTCACCAACCTCGACCATGGCCGGCAACCTCGCCGGAGCGTCGCCAGCCCCTAGTGACGTCGAGCCTCACGGTGACTGGGCGAGATTGAGCCTCACCGCTCACCGGACCTTGCCCAGCCAATTGCAACTTGAGCGAGCAACACAAGTGGAGGCCTGTACGCTCGCCGATTTGTCTAGACATTGATTAAACAATGCTTGCAACATTATAGAAGTTGAGTTCTTCACCGGGATCTCACGGTGCTCCCTCCCTTCACGGACGTACACCGTGAAGCATCCTCGTCTCGCTAGCTTCTTGCCGGTTTGTAACTTCCCGGCGAGGCAACGCAATTTTCTTCCAATGAAATCTGTCAGAACTGCCCAATGGAGAACGGTGACTCCTTTGTGAATTCAATCTCTAACCAGTTGCAGAGATGTTGAGATCGGAATCAAATGTACAAATTGTTTATGAAGGGATCAGGAAGAGAGAGAATAAACCTTGTGAAATTAGAGAAGGATTCGGTTTCCTTTTCTGATTATATTTGGGATGACGAAGGTTAGTTTAATTTAAAGAATTTAGGGGGGATTTTAAGTTCGGAAATCTAGTGGGATTTTAAAACGGGTTTTACAAAAGTATCTAACAATTAACAGAAAAACTACCCAATTGAATGAATAAAATTACCATCTTCGATATTTTTTTACTGCAAGAATCATATAAAACCTAGGGTGTATTTTAGTAAGTTTGGGGTTGGACACCAGATTTAAAAGTCCTTTTTGTAATAGCATAAACTAGCTTCTTAGATTTTATTTAGATCTTTATTTTTGAAAATTCCACAGTCGTGGTGGGTATTGAGACTATATGTGTATGTTATATACTAATATATAGTTAGAAAGATTGCCTCTTTAAACGTTGATATGAAAAATTGAGTTTGGTTTCTTTTTTTGCGCTTTAATGTAAATCTATATTTTTGTTATGTAGCTTAGCTTTTCTTTATTTCTACTTCATCGCTTTCGCATATCTGTTTTTCTAATTAACTTACCAGAACAATTTTTTTCTTTTTATTTTTTTGTCGAAAAAAGTTAAATAGACTTCCACAAATTTGCTTTAACTTTTCGAGTTTATGGCATAAACCATATAATTACATGAAACCATAAATTGCATTATCTTTAACAATGCAATTGGTTTTCCTTAGTGAGATGAATGTTAAAATGATTTACATGTTATTAGTTACGTTTGATCTTTTGCACATAAATTAACTTCATTTTCATAAAGTACCATATATAATCCGTATTAATGAATTAGTGTGTATCATCTAATTTTCCCTTTTCTAAAATAAAAGAAAATGAATTTGAGTGAATACAAAAGAACTTGAAAGGGAAGTTGACTCCTACATTGATCTCGAAGATGGTATAGACTCTCTCTCTCTCTCTCTCTCTCTCTCTATTGTTACTTTCAGAAAGTCTATAGCTATCACCAAGTGGTCATTCTTTAGTGATTCGCTATAACATATATTATCGTGATCCGAATATTAGCAAATTAAACCCCTTAAAAATAAAAATAAAACAATGCGTCAAACTCTATATTCTAGTCGAACATCAATTCTTCATGTTGATCCATTTGACCTTTTGTCTAAGATATGATTTTTATCTTTCTTATTTCCCATTTTGTCTAATTCATGCGAGATGGAACATCAAACTAATCTCTCTTCATTCGAGACTCGTATTCATTTAGTCTTTATACCTAAGTTGAATATTCTAACATGCTTACCGAAATACAAGTCATAAGTTTGAACATTGACACTAATAATGATGCAAAGAGTACTTCTATTGGATTAAATTGGGCAATAGTTATAGTTTGAATAGCGACAATAATTTAGGCAAAAATTGAGGGATTGTATGTACGCTCGAAATAGTTGGACTAACAATAGTAGCTTATCACATATATGTAGAGATTCTATTTGAACAAGACAGTATCCTTTTTTGGTTCAGAAATCAATGTGTCAAGATGAAACCCTTTTGTTTGGAGATATTTCTTGGAATACGATCCTTAAAAAAAGGAAATTAAATAACATGAGCCGCATTCTCTTTAATAAGTGCTTTTAAATGGATTCGACCTAGGATGAACATCTAGACTGATATACAAGCAATTCATCACAAAAATAAACCCATCAATGTCAATACGGAGAAATAAACCCATCAATGACAACATGGAGAAACTTCATTCATTCATTCAAATTACAAAACAAGTTCTTCGTATGTTGATTACAACCTAATCCAAGGGAAAAAACTAAGATCAAGTCCTATAACGCTACAATGAAATAGCTATGCGACCAAATCGTCATATCGGCATGTATGATCTTGTCATTCTTGATTGCAAGATTATGGTTAGTCTCTTCTACCTCGGCCTTGGCCAGTTCAAGAACCCAATTGAGCAATTCAGGCGAGCAACACAAGTAGAGCCCCGTGCCCTTGTTCGATTGGTCTTGGCACTGATTAAACAACGCTTGCAACATTATAGAACGCAAATACTTTACCGGGATCTCGAGACGCTCTCCCTCTTCACCAACGTACGCTGCGAAACATCCTCTCCTCGCTAGCTTCTTGCCGATTTCTAACTTCTGAACAAGCCGACGCAGCTTTCTTCCAAGGACGGCCATTAGAACTCTCCGATGAAGAATGGTGACTCCTTGGTGAATTTGATCGCTCGCCGGTGGGAGAGATACTGAGACCGTTGATGTACAAATTGCTGGAGGCTTAGCGAAGGGACTATCTATAGAGGGATAAACATTGTGAAATTAGAGTAGGATTAGGTTTCTTTTTCCGATTAGATTTGGGATGAAGAAGCTTTACTTTAATTTCAAGGGTTTAAAAGAGATTCCAAGTTTGGAATTCTAATGGAATTTTTTAAAACCAGATAGAGAATATAAATACTTTAATTCATCTCATTTTCACCATCTAAGTTATTCAAATTGCTAATGTTGCGATCAATTATCAAATTAGAAAATAGAGACTATCGTGTCAAATTATCTTGAATTAATTTGCGGCCTTCCTGCATCTCCTTTGACCAAAACAATAGAGGAATAAAAGTATCTTTAAATAAATAAATAACCATTTTAATTGAAGAAAAAGGAAAAGAAAAATATGTAATTAGAGGATTAGATTGCATCAAGAAAGTTTGAACATCCAATACAAGAACTAAGCAATCTCGGTTTTTTTCGGTATCACCTTATTATACACCTTCTTCTTCTTCTTTGTGCTCTTTGCCCCGCAACAAGATAATTAGAACGATTTATACATCATGCTATATCATTATCTTTAGGATTTTAGAAATAGTTTTCAAAGTTTAATGTGATTTTGTTTGATTTTGTCATAATCAAAGTTTAAGGCGCTGGATTTGAAGCCCTCGATCTGGATGTGGTCGTCATAATCAAAGTCTGGAAGGCTTTTTCTAATGTTCTTTGTCAGCGAGGGTTGTCCCCGTCGGATCCTGATGAGGAACGCCCTCGCCCGACGCCGGCGGTGGTGGCGGCGGCGGTGGCGGCGGCGGGGGCACCGGCCCGAGGGGAGGGCAACCCTCGCCCGATGCCGGTCGGCAGGGGCGACCCTCGCCTGAGGCCGGCGAACTCCGCCATGGACGGCGGAGAGAAGGGGGAAAAAGAAGAAAAGAAAAAAGAAAAAACAGAAAAAGGGAAAGAAAATAAATAAATAGAAAAAGTTAAAAGACAAAAATGACATTCGAAATTGATATGAGTGGGTTTTTTTTTTTAAAAAAAAAAAACTGATATGGTAATTTCATGTTATTATTTGAAATGATTTGATCATTATAAAAATAAAGTCCATTTCAGACTTTTATTTAAGAAAATAATGACACTTCAAATCTTCTTTGAAATTTTTTAAAGATTATTAATTAAAAATTTTCTTTTTAGGAGCAATGGTCATGAAATAGTAGGGTTTTTTTGTGGCTAAAGCTAGGAGTTTCATCGAAGAGTACATTTATTTCATAAAAAATTACAAGCTTGTTAGTGCTTTAACGGAGTAATTACCAAAAAATTCGTATACTCATTGCATATATGCTAGTTCAATGGGGGAAATTATAAAAAAAAAAAACTCATAAATTTATTGTATTTATGCCAATTACCTTTCACTTCGACTAATTTAATCTTAAATCTTTTGACAATTTACCAGTATAATCCAACTAATTTTTGGTGTGAATTACTAATGTGGATACTAGCCACCTTATGTGGGATGACTAATGTCGACGTAGAAAATTTTCCAAATTTTTAATTTATTTTTTGAATTTTTTTTATTTCAATTTTTTTTTTTTTAATATAAAGACAAACAAAGAGCTAATCACCAATTGAGGCCCAGTGACCGGTGAGGGTCGTAGCCCTTGCCTAGTGGCCAACTACCAGGCCTCGAGTCCTCAAAGCAATAAAAGAAAAGGAAAGAAAAATAGAAAAGAAAAGAATTAATAAAAAAATTAGAATTTCAAAAAAAAAAAAATCCATGTTAGCATCGGATGTGTCATGTAGAATGGCCGGCGTCCATGTCATCTATATTGATAAATTGTTAAAATATTTAGCATTAAATTGACTAAATTAAAATGTTTTTAACTGAATTGGCATTATGGGTAAACATAATCCGAGTAAGGGATTCCTGGCCTAGAATCAAAAACTGCCCACTAATGACCGCTTCTGAAAAATTGGAAAAGAGAATTATCCATTGATTCAATAGACGCACTAGTTAATTTAAGCACAATGAGACCTGTCAAAAAATAGGGGACAAAGCGAAGGAGATGGCTTGCCAGTTTCGACTTTTCATTGCCATGGGGGTTCTAGTGCTTGCTGCGTTATCATGGACTCCAGATTCATGAAGCAAATTAAGTTGAAAATCAGACTACTAGCTGCTCATAACACCCAAAATCTCATATTAGTGAATGGCCGCTGTATATAGATTGAGTTCTAATGACACTCGAAATTAGCCATGGTGCTTGTCACGGGAGAAAATGTAACAAAGGACAGATTGAAATCACATACATGTCATGTGGATAGTGTTGTTACATGCTTGACCACTGACAAGCATAGGACTAAATACCCAATGATCCATGACGAAATAGGCATTGCCATGTGTCCACTTATTGAAATACGATGACAGACGATTGGTGGCCACTTGAATGGGTTATGATAGCAAACTTTTTGATAGAGACACTTAAAATATTACTCAAGAATGCCTGAATGATAGGCATTGATGATGCATGATATTAAGGAGCAATTGCTATTTGAAGACCCAATCATGGAACGGCCATCGATAACCATATAATCTCTGAGACAAAATTGAGATGATTTTAAAGGAGATGGGTGAAGTAATATGCAAAGAAAAGGGATGTGGACATAGTTAGGAGCAGTTACTAAAGGTTACGCAACTACCTAGCAGCTACCAAGTTTCTGTAACTATCACCAATTATCCAACGAAGAGGACTCTCGACAAATCAATCAAAATGTTTGTTTCTTTAACTTTACATTTCCCGTAACTTTCAAATTTCCGTCATTGGTTAGATTCAGGCACATATCTATATCCAAGTGCATCGCCGTCAATTAAATTCCGACATTTTGTCCTCAAATCTTAATGCATTGTTGTAAACTAAATTTCGGCATTGTATCTCACTACATTGGAGTAGTGTCGTCAATTAGATTCCAGCATTATTGATTGAATTCTGACATATATCAAGACGAGACGTGTAATCTTTGAGCCTTGTTATTGAATAGATTCCAACTTATCCCAACATTATATAGTGTTGTTTGGATCCAACTTATGTGGCTTTTTAAAAAATATTTTTTTATTTAAATTAGATTTAAAAACTAGAAAAGAAAAGCTAAAATTTATTTAAAAAACAAAACAATTCAAAAAATAAAATAAAATAAAAATAAAATGGCAGGCACTTCCTTCGCCGCCGCCCGTCGCCGGCGGAAGTGGTAGCCATTTTCTTTTCTTTTTCTTATTTTTTAAACTGTTTTGTTTTTTAAATAAATTTTAGCTTTTCTTTTCTAGTTTTTAAATCTAATTTGAATAAAAAAATAATTTAAAAAAACCACATGGAAAATAAAAATTAATTTTAAATGTTACATCAGCATTAATGCTAAAAAGTTAAACGATATTAACTTTAAGACTTGATTAAACCAATTTGATAAGATTTATGACTTAATTATACTTTTTACAAGTTTTAGAACTCAATTGCATTTTTGTTACAAGTTCTAGGACTTTGTTATAAGTTTTAGAACTTCTATTGCACTTATCCGAATACTTTTTCACTCTTACAGGAGGTATTAGTCTTTGAATACATGTTGGTAATTGAATCTCTTAAGAGGAATCAATAGACTAATGTGGATACTTATCATTTCACTGATATTAGTAACTCAAGGAGCAAAGCAGAAAGTTCACACGCATTCCCAAGGGCACTTGAATTAGGCACTCATAGATTTCTACCTGATTTCAGTCATGCAAAGGTTTTCGACTAATCCAAACCCAACCGCGACTTACTATTACAGCATTAACACAGTGTCTGCTAGATTCCAACAGTACTAAGTTTTAGAAACTTTCCTCTGTTTTTGGACAATTCAAGCAATTTTGTAATGCAAAACATCAATAGATTTGATTTGATGAAGAATTGCTGCTCAACTGAATTTGTTGAATTCCAACTGGTGTACACGCAAAACCCAAAACCGAAAATATCTAGTAACTAGAACCAGGCCATACCTATGAGACCATATAGCATGCCAATGCTGCAAGCCACATTGCCATATGTGATTGGACATGGTGATTTTCTCATTCCATCATTGAACATTGCCGAACCGGAGTGAATCTGCGAGATGGCTGAGATCTCCTTGCTCAATAATCTCCCCCTTGCTGAAATGTGCTTTTGAATATTCAAAATCAAGTTGCCCCAGACAAGGCTCGCACTGTGCTTGGACCCTTCGGATTTCCAAAATTCAAAAGCACAATCAGCTGAAGGAGAAATTATTGGCGAAGGAGAGCTCGCCATCTTGCAAATTCACAATCAGCAGAAGAGAAAAAAATCCTGGAATTGGAAGCTCTGTTTCAGCAACGTTCCATGATAAATTGGGAAAATCATTGTGTCCAATTGTTTATGTACATAAATTCACTCTGACAAGCTTTCTTCAACCAAAGACTGCAAGGCCAGCTCAACTTCAGAAAACGGCTGTCCAGCGTAAAGCTTAAGCTGCCCCTTCCTTACAACCACCAATTTCATGGTCTTTTGTTTCACGGCCTCTTGAAGTTCCTGCAGATGTTCAAAATTCCAATCCTCAAGTTTACAAAGATCAATTTTTATACTCAGCACACTCAAGAAAGGTAGCAGAGACTTTTTTATCATTCAGCAGGATAGCAAAGATACCGACATAAGAGAATCTATATGATATGAGAGGGGATTCAATCTCCCACAAACTTATGCTGAACCTCATATAGTTGTATTGAAGCAAAAAATTCTTGCCAATCATGTACAAAAGCATCAATACTTTTCTGGAAAGTTGGGTTCTTACTTTTCTCAATAGAGGTACAATGTCAGCACTGAAATCACCCAGCCCCTCGAAGAAGGAGTCCAGCAAGAAGCAGAAATTGTTGGCATCAGCATGGTCCTCGAAAGCAACTATGTAGGAAGAAGCATCACTGTCCTCTGGATCAGTCTTTAAGGTAAAAAATCCACCTGATTCTTCCATATCAGAGCCTCTACGCATAAGAACAGCCTGAAATTATATGTGCATTAGTCAGAGAGTGCTAGAAGTTAATGCCAAAAAAAAAAAAGCCGTCGCATTATTCAAAAAAAGGAAACCATATCAAGACCGGCAAATAAATGTATACAAAGAGCACCTGTACCAGAAGAAATGTTTTGCTACGTAAATTTACCTTCAATCTATAAAGCCATCATTTCTGAAATGTCAATCATTGATGATTAAAAAATACTCTGAAAAAAGTACGTTTCAAGTCCTAAATGATTATTCTTCAACACCACATTTTAAATGAACGAATTGCATGTCGGGAGCGCAAATGGAAACCTAACAAAAACTTTGGTAGGGAAAATGCATTAAATCATAATAAAAGCTAAGTACCTGACAATTAAGATGATGTCAGAAGGGGAAATTACGGTACATCTATGTCTATATATTATTTAAGAGGCAGTAAACAAGCTAAAACCACATAGCCCAACATAATCAAGAATGACCGAAAATGACTATCGATTCTTCACATATCAGATATCATTCAGGACAAGTATCATAACAAAGAGCTGACGGTATAATAAAACTTAACAGTATTTCACATTATAGAAAATCTTCATGGAAATATCTATAGTGCTGTGCAAGCTAATAGGTAGGTCAATCTGTTTAAGAAAGAGAAAAAACCCATGGTGATTGTAAATGAGTATGGAATGATGATAAGATTAATGAAAAGCAGTAAGCAAAGTTGCTGGTATCAAGCAGGTAAGCCAGGATAGTCAGCAACTCTTCAGCATGCTACGACAGCAAGAATAGCAAGCAATCACCTAGCTATACTAGTCAACAGCTGCAGGTCCCTAAGTAGCCACTACAATATCGAAGTGGGCAAATGTTAAGAAGAACGTACAAATACACAAGGAAGCTTCAACCACCAAAACTCTTCAATTTTATCTGATTGCTTATCCTCGACTCTCTTGCTCATTGATGTGGCTTTAATTTCTTCACGCTTCAACGTGCCATTGACACTTCTTATGTCTCGACCGGCCGATCTTTTTGTAGCCTCCTGCTTTTCATCCCCAAAGCTTCGAGAACTCTTCAAACTGGAATTTCCAGTTGTTCTCAAGTTTGCTCCTCCAACTGAATTCCTTTTCCCACTAGCCTCCTTGACAATGCCTAAAATGTATAAATAACTTTCAATTATATGGAATAGACAGGTATGTTACGTTGATCATCCAAACTTGTATTACTTCATCTTCTAAATTCCTGATTCCAGAAAGTTGGGATTCGTATGTGATCAAGGCAAACTACCTAATATAGCACATGGCTTCCACATCAAGCAAGGCATCTTGAAGACAAATCTTATAGAAACCGAAAAGAGTTACCTTACCAGTTCTGCTTCGAGTATCTCCGACTTCTTCATCCTCTTGAGGAAAAGATTGCCCTTCACCTACCCCATTGCTATGCAAATCATTCTGCATCTCCGTGAAAACCATGGTTTCATCACCTTCTTGCTTGATGTCGTTGGAGAGACTGCCATGTCCCTTACCATCTACCAATTCCTCCCACTTTTCTCCATTTGATGATTCCGTAACACCGTGATCAAGACCTCCATTTTTCCCTTCTCCATTGACTTCATTTTTGCTTTTCTTCTTTGTTTTACCATTATCTTGTAACCGCTGAAACCCCTTCGGAACAGTACTGGGTTTCTCCACCAAAGGGCTTCTAAACTTCAACTTTTTCTTGAACATCAAACTACTAGCTCCCTCGAGCGGCACATTTTCACTTAGACCTGGCGATTTCCGAACAGGTCTCAATTTCTTTTGCAGCTTATCCAACCGAGAACCAATTTCCTTCTCAATAGCCACCCTGCTGTCGGGAATTGCCTCACCATCATCATCGTCATTGCCGTCATCGCCTTCGCCATCCCCTGCATCATCCCTCTTCAGCCCCCTCTTCTCGCTCCTCCGCGCCTCCCTGGCCATCGAGCTTATCTCCTCAATCCTCCTCTCCAAGTCAGACTCATCCAAGTAAACCACATTCCTCGTTCTCGACAAGAGCTTCTTTCCCGACACCGCCCTCCCCTCCCCGTTCACCGAAATTCTCTCCTCACTTTCACCATTAGAATCGGAGCCGTTGCTGCCGAACACCCACACAGCACAAATCGTCTGGAACAAGAAAACCGCTACCAAATAAGCGCCGAACTTTATCACGGACTTGGCCGACAATTTCCCGGCGACGCCGCCGTGCTCGGGGCCAATGGCTACGCTCTCCGTGACCTGAGGAGCCTCTTCTGCCGGAGGCTCCGCTTCGAAGAGGTCGGTTAGGGTTTCGGAGGACGGGGCCGGGACGCCGGCGGCGTCCGACGGGAGTTCCTCGGGAGTTCGGACGGGGGCGTAGGGTTTAGGGAGGGTTTTGAGGATTTTGGGGCGGAGGTGGTTCCTTCGCTTCGCGAGCCTCAAGGGTTTGCGAGGGGCGGCGGCGAGAGGAGGCTGCGGCGGCGATGGCTGCGACGGAGACGCGGCGGCTGTGGCGAAGCGAGGAGGAGGAGAGAAGACGGCGCAGCGGATGAGAACGCCCGCCATCAGCGACGGAGGGAATTCTCAGCTCAGCCGCGAGCGGAGGCCTTGGGTGTTTGAAGTTGCAAAAAAATTGACGAAAGATTGGAGGTAGAGAAGACGGATCGAGCCCAATGGGCTTTATCATGTTGGGCCCAGGGCTCAAACTATGCGGGTCAAGGAAAAAGGTTGAGTCCAATGGGCTTTTTAGTCGGCCCGCGGTGCAATATTAAAATAAGGGAAAATTCAAAAAATAATCAAGTGCCTTGATTTTTTCAAATAAGACCCAAACTAGATCATGTTTTAAATAAATGCCTAAAACATCATTACTTTTTCAAAAAAGGATATAAAGTGGATCTTCTTTCAAATAAAAATTTGAAATAAGCTATGTTTGTTTTAAATAAGAGTTTGACTATTCGACAATCAAGGAAATTTTTGTCATTTTCCATCTTTTTCTTTTCTTTTCCCTTTTTCTTTCCTTTTTCTAATTCTTCTTCTTTCTTCACCAATGGCTAATCAACCACCAACAATACCCTTAGAGAATTGGGTATGCATCATTAGGTGAGGGCCACCCTCACCATTCGTAAGCGAGGAGACCCTTACTTTAGGGGAGGCTGCCCCTTGTGGCCATCAACGAGGTCAACCCTCGTTGGTTGCCATCGAGGGCTTGAGGGCCCTCGTCGACCACAAGCGAGGCTACTCTCATCAAATCTAGCAAGGGTTGGCCTGCTAGCCCTCTCCTGTAGCTAGCGAGGGCTCGATAGCCCCGCTTCTTGCCGGTGACAATCATTGCATTGTTGCTAGTCCTAAGCAAGGCCTTGCAATCCTACCCTCGCTAAATCTAGCTAGGGTGGTCTCGCTGCAACTGGTGAGTGCTTATAGGCCATCACCAATCCTTACTAGTGACTACCAAGAGTTGTGGAGCCCTTGTTGACCCTTCCCAAAGGCTAGAGTGTTGAGCCCTTGTCGGCTTTTATAGTGGTCGCCGGCCTTTGTAGCCACCAACTGATGCTAGAAAAGAAAAAAAAAAAAAAAAAAAGAAAAGAGAGAGAGAGAGAGAGAGAGAGAGAGAATTTAGATGAAAACGCCATTGATCGATCGAAAAATTTAGTTGGGCTAATGACCATTGAGATAATGTCCTTATTTGAAACAATCATAGCTACTTCGAGCTCTTGTTTGAGAAATGAGGGCACTTGAAATCTTTTCTAGAAATTTTCCCTTAAAATAATTTATGAGAGTCCTACGTGCCAACTTAGACATATCATGAAGGAATATGCCTTTTCCCAATTATTTTTTTTAAATGTCTTGGTGCGGGAGCTGCAATTTTTTTTATTAATCAGTCAATAATTATTCGACCAAATTACGTTGTTGATAATAAAAATTGTCAACAAAAATTGATATTTTGAAATGGGGACTCGCATCTTTTCCTATCATCAGAATGTTTGTGATGGTAAAATTAGACCAAGATAAAAAGTAATTAAGATCGAGATATTGAAACATAAATTGGTTGTGTAGAATAGCAAAAGAAAAACATACGGAATGATCGAAAGAACATTTTCCTGAAAATAATTTACTTATATCGTTTAGAAAAAATGAATGAAGGAAAAATATCATCATCATTTGGGAAAATGTTTAAATATAAATTATTTATCAATCATATTTTTTTTTTTTTGAAGCAATACATGTAGTTAATTGCAAATTATTCATTTTTTAGTGAAGCAAAAGGAGTTTATTAATAATTGAAAAAAAGGTTGCAATAATAAATGAAATAAGGTGAATTTAACCCATAGTGTTATTACTGGATAGAAAATATCGTCCGACCACAAAGAGAAGATCCAATTTTAGCACACCATTAGTGTGAAATGACATGACTCATTCAGTGCAAATTGGGAAAGCTGTTGCATAGGTTTTTACGATTGAAGAAAATGACCGACTCCATATGCACTCTCTCCCCCACATATGAACTTATGACTTGATTGTCTTCGAAAGAATCACTTTTGACTGTACATATATTGTCTGCTTTGGACACTAATCCTCACGGTTTCATTCTTCTCAAGGCAACTCATATCGTCCCAAGAAAACGCGTATGTACAGTTAGAGGGCCCATTGCCTTATAAGGCAGCTTAGACCTCCCTTCCTAGGCGATATGGGACAAGAGACGTGCCCCTCCCTACGCGTGTCTCGGGATTGAGACGCAAACAAACCGCCATCCCTCCTCCTCACACACCGTTGCCTAAGTCATCACACAGCCTGCCTCCCTTTTGCTTTATTCAACCTCTCCATTGTAAGTCACACCATGTAACACAAAAGATACAAAAATGGAAGCTACCCCTCATCACAATTGAGGAGTCGTGTAATTAGCCATCTCCAAATACTTCTTCAAGTACATCCTAAATGAGGATGCAACTAAGATGAACTCGAAGATACCCAAGTACAACACCATCGCAAGGGGCAATTTTAGTTGTTGTATCTTATGTAGCATTCAATGGTGTAATTGTTAGATAAATGTGGCTTTGAATTAATAAAGCAATCAAATCAAACTTTGAAGCATAATATCGTTTTCTTTAAGAATTAATTTGCCCCCAATGTTGCTAATAGTTATCGACAAATATTATTC
This sequence comes from Eucalyptus grandis, assembly GCF_016545825.1. Taxonomy (NCBI): domain Eukaryota; kingdom Viridiplantae; phylum Streptophyta; class Magnoliopsida; order Myrtales; family Myrtaceae; genus Eucalyptus; species Eucalyptus grandis. Next base: position 21,979,435 of record NC_052613.1, read on the forward strand.
ATGATATAATAAAGCCTTAAATGAAAATATTGTATAGCAATTATAGTATGTTTCTAGGGTCTTTCATGGGAAACAATTGAAAATGATAGTTGTATTTTCTTATGAAAGAAAATGAAAATGAAGAAGAATGTTATTATTGAATAGACATGTTCAATCATTTATAGCAATAATAAGAAATTATATCCAAATAGAGACAACCTTCAAAGATTAAGAAGTTATATCTAAATAGGTACGAATTCTGAGATAATCGTTGGAAGAAATAATAAAATTCATACCTAAATAAATAATAAATAAATAATCGTAACTCATTATGATTAGTTGCATTGTTTCTACAGGATGTTATGGTTAATTTTTTTATAAAAATAAATCTGAATTTTCCATTAAATAAAAAATAGTTAAAATTGATTAATGCCAATCTTGTCAACATGCATATTGACATTCTTTTGATATGAGATAAGCACCTCTTAGTTTGTTTTACAAACTACTAATAATCCCTCACTTTGTTTGTGAAACAAAATATAAAATAAACGTTAAAAATGTACAGCTAAAATTTCTGTGAGATTTATATACATACATAAATGTCCATTTTAAGTTAAACATTTACTTAGTACAAATATCTCAAAACTCTATCAAAGTAACTGATAACTCAACTTTAAACTTGTATTTTTAAATAACAAAATCGGACATATTACATATATACTAACTTCTTGTTTGAGCGAGAAGTTTTATATTACTCCGCACTATTATAACCTTGTGTTTAATATTGTTTCATGAGTTTTCTAGAAAGCAACCCTAAAACTTTTGTAAAAAGTAGTACTACTTCTAAGCTCATATAGGTAAAATATCTATCATGTATTTTTATTACTATTAATACATTATGAATTTGTACTATGATTCATTAAGAATTCAATTCAACCTATAAAATGTAACAAATGATACTAACTTTTTATATTAAGGCTAGCGTCAATATCAAATAATCACATTCAGTAACTTGTTATTATTTATTAAACTTTCTAACTAGTGATGTTCTAGAAAAAATGTCAGGTTACCATTACGGGTTTCAGCCCCATTTCTTGTGAGGTCATCTTTACCACATCTCCTAATAAAGCCTTTATCAAGGGATTAGCAAGATTATTGCTTGACCTTACATACACAATATTATTACTTCACTTAACGTAGACAATTGTTATAATATCGTCTTTAATAATTTGTCTCACATATTCATTTCTTAGACTAATATGTCTAGACTTACCATTGTAAGTGCCATTATAAGCTCTTGTCAAAGTGACCTAACTATCACAATGGAAAGAAGTAGGAAACATCGGACTAGATCATAATTTGATATCCAATAACAAATTCCTAATTCATTCAACTTCTTTCCTAGTTCCTGCTAAAGCAATGATTCAAATTTCATAGTTCGGTGAGTTATACACATTCGTTTTACAAAAGTGAAATCATCAATTCTTTGGTTCTTGTATTCACTAGAAACCAAGAAATTCTCAAGAATATCAAGCGTTTGTTGGGTTTGGGCACAAAGAGAGCATGATCTTCCTTATTATATTAGCTTTTATGCCCACTTCTTCAATATCATCAGTCATTCTCTCTTTTCATTTCTTTGCTTGACCAATGAGACTATCAACTTCTTTGATAAAGGGAAGGCGAAACTTTCATCCGATGTCATGGAATTATCCACAGTTTTAGTGACTCCTTCCGATGCTATTTCACAACCCACCGACGATACAATTATGTCACCGTTACAATCTTCTTTTCCTAGGGTCATCGGATCCATACTGTCCTCATCATCAATGATTAATAATCCAATTAGTGCAAGGAAACTCTGGGAAATGTTGCTTGTGAAGGTAAGCAATGGGGATGAGACTTTGGATTCAAACTTATTTTAAGTCTATGAGACCAAAGGTAAGACCACACAAGGCAGTCCTTGTGACGGACGAGTGAATAGAGACGACATGCACTCCAATGAAGGGACGATGAAGAGGTGGGAGGGAGTTTGGTGGCAATCATTGAGAAAGCCACTTACAATATGCAGGAAAATTGTCCAAAAAGTCATAAACATATTACACTTTTGCTAATCCAGTCATAAACATTTCAATTTTGCCAATGAAATTTTAAACATTTTGATAGTTTGCCAATTGAATCCATCCAGCTAATTTATGATGGAAAATGCTTATGTGGATATCCAATCAATGTCGGTCATCCTATATGGTTGGACCGGTGCTAACGTGGATGCTTGACTTAAAAAACAATGACATTTTTTTTTTGGCTCATGGGGGAAAATTCTCCCAAATCAAAACCCTCAAAACACTTAACAATGTTGGCTCTGACCCTAATTTGCTTACCCACTCCAAAAATTAGAACCCCATAGCACTTGACTCTGAAAATTTGCTCAACGATGGCTGTCGATAACACTCGATGACGCTCGGGTGGAACATGGGATTTCCTCGAGCAGCTTCCAAGGGGACTCAATTCAACGCGAAGAGCCAATCGAGACCCAATTCATTCTCAAGATTCCATAGCAAACTCAATATTTTGTGGTCTCGATTTTCTCACACTGTCAAAACTTTGCAAGCATGGCAAAAATGCATGTTTTATGGTCTCGAATTAAGTGTGTATAGTATAATCTGTTTGACTCATGGTCTCAGAGAGAAATATTTTTCAATGCTTTTTATACTAGAGAGAGACAATGTTGGTGGGTGTTTGGGGTTGACTGGTTGTTGAATGTGAAAGGCGCCATATGACCGGTGCATGTGGGAATGAAGAAAATGCATGCGAATGAGAATTTTGTAAGAACTTCCATTAGCTACCTTGTAAAAGGAGATGCCTTTTTGATAATCAAATTCGTGTGGATGTGAATGAAAAAAGTGCATGTGAAATTTAAGTGAATGTGAATGATGCCTTGACAATGTTAATGTATATAGGGCACTTGTTTGATTGAGCTTAGCAAATTCAAGAATTGTTTTAGAGTGATAAAAGCTTGGTTGGTTGGATTGTGGTGAATCACAAACTTTGTTAATCATTTAAACATGCATCTTTCATCAAAACGTTCACAGGGTTCGATTTCATGAAATATATGAATAAATATAGAGTTTTTATTTTGTTATAATGTTGTAGTGGAAATTTAGAAATTGTTGAAAGTCCATTATAAATGTACTTTAGTTTTAAACTCCTTTCGTCATTCGCACTAAAATGTACACTAAATTAAGTTTGAACCATCATTCACACAAAGTCATCGACGGTGGTCAATGACACTCAGGAAAAGCATGGGATTTTTGTAAGTAGCTTCCGAGGGACCTCAACGACGACAACTTGGCAGAGCAGGAGGAGGTAGAGCCGTTTGAATCGTTCTCCATCAAATTGACCAAAAATTTCCATTTCGGCCAACACTTTTGTCCATCACATTCTCACATTTAATCATTCAAATCATGTGGTTTGTGTAGTTTATAGCATGAAACAATTTTCACCCTTTCAACACATTTGATCTCAGTGCATTAACACAATTTTTCTTTTAAAATTACGTGGTTTGTAAGATAAGTCGAATATATTTTAGATTTGTGAAGGTTTGTGTAGTTTGTAATATGATGTGCTATTTATGTTTCTCCATCTTTACTTTAGTGTGTTAGCTTGATGAATGACTTCTTGTAGAGTTGAAATTTGCAATTTTAGATTTTGCAATGTGTCCCCTTCTCTATGGAAGGAGGTAGGTTAAAGTTGTTTCGTTGAAATTTTGCAAGTTGGTGCTATAAAGTGTGGTGGGATTGTCAAATTCTTAATTCATTATTGTGACATAGCTCAATTTATTTGTGTAAGTTTGTAATATATGCATGAATGATAATTATGAGTTCAAAGACTAGCCTAATTGCTTCACCAAAATCCTTAACATAGATGATTAAAAGTTGATTTTTCTATGTACAAAGTAGCATATAGCTACTGGTGAAAAACTTAGTTACAATTACCAGTTTCCTTTGGAAGAAAAAAAAGATAGCCTGCAATTTTGGTTCTTAAAAATAACACTTCTTAATTTTGCATGCCTTTTAACTTTGTTTTGATTTAAGTATAATACTTATTTCTTAACAATTTGTTGATTTCATTTATACATTGGCTTTAGTTTTAGAGGACTTATAGGACTACTATTTTAGTAAACTTGAATGCGTATAATCCATTTTTTATTTGAAACATAGCAGATATATGAATTAGACAGCTTACACTTTCCATGGTTCCTAAGTTTTGAAAGAGTAAAAAGGCCCTATAACTTTGGTTCTAGTAGATAATGTGTCTTTAACTTTATTTTGCTTTAAGCATGTCACTTCTCTCTTAAAAGTTGTTGATTTCATTTTATATTAGCTTGAGTTTTAGAGGACTTGTGAGGCTACTATTTTAGTGAACTTGCATGTATATAATCCATTTTTTATTTGAAACACACTAGATATATGAATTAGATAGTTCATGCTTTCCATGGTCTCTAAATTTTAGAAGAGAAAAAGATACATTGCAACTTTGGTTCTAGAAGATAATACTTCTTAGTTCTACATGTCTTTAACTTTATTTTATTTTAAGCATGATACTTCTATCTCAAAATATGTTGATTTCATTTATACATTGGCTTTAGTTTTAGAAGACTTGTGAGGTTGCTATTTTAGTGAATTCACATGCTTATAATCCATTTTTTTAGTTGAAACACACTAGAGATATGAATTAGAAAGCTCATGTTTTTCATGGTCTCTGAACTTTGGAACTATTATAGTGGCGTTGACATTTGTCATCTTATTTCCTCTGTCCAGGTGTCGTGGATCAATAAATTGAGAACCGTTCAGCATTCTTGACATGTATTTACTAAAGTTTGTGTTCTTGTTTTGTAGTTTTAGAACGTGTAGCGAATCCATGGAGGGATATTCAAATTTATCATAGATGATGTCATCGGTCCCTCAATTAACAACGATACATTTTGTTTTGCTATTATGGCCTAAAATATCATCTACAAAGAGCAAGGATGAAGGACAATTAGAGAAGAAGATATCATGGTTACCCGAAATATAATCACAAAAATGAAGTGAAAAATTGTGGATTTTTTATTTGGGTTGATGCAAAAACCAGTTAATTGATAAAAAATTTTATTAAAGCAATGTCAAACAATAACTAGTGTCAATCCATAATAAGAATGATGGCAATTTGATGGATGTTGAAGTCAAAGTTCTCAAAGCACAACTGAAACGCAAGAAGCAAGATACAGTAAAGCTGAAGAAAGAAAATTTCAAATTAAAGAAAATGTTGATTGTATTGTCGATATCTATAATAATATTGACTCACATGTTATTTGAAAATTTGAAGATTAATGATGTGATGAGTTTGTCATAGTATGTTATCGTGAACGTCTTTTGTATTATGATGATGTGCACTTTTTTTTTATGGAAATAAAGTGAGAGTTTTGTTTTTAGCAAATAAATTCCATTTTTGAGATCTCAATATTAGTTTCTTCAATTTGTATATATCTACAATCTTGATTTCAATATTTTTTTTCTTCTTTCTTGATGACCTTAGTACTTTAATGGGAACTTCAATTAGAGTTTCTTGTGAAATTGATTCAACATACGCTTGTAAATCACTTTTTTGTCTCTTGTCCTGTTTGGCACTTTTACTCTTAACTTAGTAGTATTAAAATTGATTAGTTCACAAATTTTGTTCATAAAAATGCAAATTAAACAAATGGAAGTATTTATTGAAAGCGTTTGTGATGCCGCTGACCCAACCTTTTTAGCGGGACATATCAAACTATTATATTCCATCTTCTTGCAACTTCAACATGTCATATTCATTCCTCTTCTCAACATTCTAATACCACTTGCGACCTCCCTTTCCTCTCTTCTTTTTTTATGTTTGTGTCTGCCAAGCTTCACCCTTACTGGAAGTGGTTCAGGTGTTTCTTTATTAGTCTTTTTCCAAAATTTCTCTCATTGAATAAGTTGCATCATATTCTAATATGTAACTAAGAACTTGGTCTTTTTATAACACGCATCCACATAATCATATGCATCATCTTGCCTATTGTATATAGAAAAAATGGCATAGGAACAAGGGATGCTGATTAGCTGTCATCTCTTACAAGTACATTCTCTCTTGAACATATCTACCACATTCTTCACATCCTTATCCATCACCTTATATCTAACATGACCATTTCATATCACCCGGTAATAAGTGGCACAAAGTTTATTTTCTTCAAACTTTCTTACAATTTTTTGACTATAATCCATTCTCCACTTAACACATGCATCCATTTATGTATGTATCATTATCATCATCATTATCTTCATTTCTTCCAACATACTGTAAATGGAATTACACCTAGTATCTATTATTCTTCCATTAAATACTTTACATCGGTTGTTGTCAACTATGTCACATTTGACATCAGTAGTGAAGAAAGCCTACACCAGTGTTTTGGCTCTATTTGAACTAAGTCATGATATGCCGCAAGATTGATTTTTTTCAATGCATTGGAATGTTCTTCATAGTCAACCATAGTATTACTTTTAGCACACTTCCAAAATAGTCTTTGCATCTGTATCTCTTTATACTTCTTACCCCAATTAGCATAAATGTGTCTAGCACACATTCTATGTTAGTCATTGACAATAACTTGGTCATAACTTGTATGAGACCATACCAAATATGATTTCAAATGTCAAACATACACTACGTTTATAATCATCTAAGAATAATAATAATAAAAAAAGAAATAAGAAACTTACATTTTGTTTGTCACTAATTATGACCCATTCTTGTCCATATGTGTTTGTAATTTTAAAATCCAACATCAAATTCATCAAGAACCAAATCCAAGTTTCCCTGCTCTTAACTCTAGCAATTGCCTAAATAATTGGATACATTTGATTATTAGCATCCCTTTCAATAACACACAAGATCTCCTATTTATAAATTCCCTTTAAAAAGCAATCATTTAGTCTTACAACTTTTCTATATCCATCAAGAAAGCATTTCTTACATACCGCAAAACATGTATACATTCTTTCAAATAATACCTTATATTGCATATCAAGCTTTTCAACCTTAATTATAAAAACACTCCCAAGATTTGTCTGCCCTAAATTCCTCTGCATAATCCCATAACTTTGCATATTCTTTCCTATAATTTCTCACCAAAACTCTTTAAGGCAAGTAACTTAGCCTTTGTATATTCATTTATACTTACATTTAAGCCCAACCAATCATTGATAAGATCTTTCAAAGCAAGGGTTTTGATCGTTTACATTGTTATAATTGTAGTAAGATAATGATTTGATAACCAAGAATTTGTCACTCTCGTATTTTTGAAACTAATCGTACATGTATGTTCTTCTTCTTCACATGGAACGATCTAGTTCTAATATTAAAGGATGCAGAGATCTTCCAAGGACAATTTTGACCAACACATTTTGCCATAGTATACTTCTTTTCATTCTTGATAAATTTTCTCTCTCTTACTTTATAAGAGTATCTTTGAATTGCCTATTATCATCAAAGCTCATATACGTAGTAAACACAAGCATATAAAAAATCAAGATCATACCTTGGGAACCGATTTCTCCTCCTTATAACAACTTCAACTTCTTCATCTACATTAGAACCCAAGCTCTTGTCAGCATCAATGTCATCGTGTTATGTCGATAACTGGCTTCAACAATAGCCATATCTGATTGTTGGGGATTTAATGATTTAACTATAGATTCTTGAGATGGTACAAATCTCACAAATGATTCCTCTATAATCTAAGCCTTTTTAACCCTCATGCCAAATTCTCTAATATTTTTCCTTCCTTCCATAAGTTCCACATCATCATCAGTCAAGATTCGCACATCGATGAGGACGTCTGTGTCTTCATCTTCTAAATAGATTTCTACATCATCATCGTTATCATTATCAATTGCTACCTCATTACCTAAATCAATAACCTCACCATGACCAATACCCTCACCAATGCCCTCACAAATGCCAACACTTTGACTAATACCCTCACCAATATTCTGACAATTATATTGACAAGCTTTGTCACCTACCTCATCATCAACATATTCTCCATATATTGCAACTAACCCATTATACAAATAATGGAAAACTAAATCGATAATAGTGCTATCATTCTATATGTATCTCAACCCATTTTCTAGAGACTTCCCAGGAAATTTAAAATAAAGCTTTTTGAATTTACGATTTACCCCATCCTCAAAATCTTTAATGAACCTTTCGTAGTTAATTAATTTGATATCAACATGTATTAAGTCCATATTTCCCCCAACATATTCCAACATTGGGCAATGAATAAGTTTTCCACAATGGAAAAGATAAATCAATGCTATCTTGTCACTCATCTCGATCCTACAAATAAAGGCATATATTATAAGCAAATACGTAACCGAGGGATAACATAGTAACACACATGAAAATAACAAGCAATGACATACAAAAATTTGACATCAGCATGATTCTAAGCAAGGGATCCATGAATATAATATTTGTATGCTCGAATTAAATCTATATAGTAGTCATTGTGATTAATTAATGATTTATGAATTATTTTGACACTCCTCATGAAAACATAAAAATCATATATACTAAATTAATTCACTAATGAATTTGGGACATTAATAATGATGTCTTTAATTGGATGGTTCAAACTTAATTTAACATACGTTTTTGTGTTAGTGATGGAAGAAGTTTGAAACTAAAGTACCCTTGTAATAGACTTTCAACAATATTTGAATTTCCACTACAACATTATAACAAAATAAAAACTCTATATCTGTTCCTAAATTTCATGAAATCGAATCCTACGAACGTCTCGATAAAAGAGGAATGTTTCGATGTTTGTGATGCACCACAATCCAACCAACCAAACTTTTATTACTTTAAAACAATTCTTAAATTTGTTGAGCTTAATCAAATCAGTGCTTTAGATACATTAACATTATCAATGCATTATTCACATTCATTTAAATTTCACATACACTTTTTTCATTCACATCTGCATAAATTTGATTGTCGAAAAGTCATCTCCTTTTGTGAGGTAGCTAATGGAAATTCTTGCAAAATTTCCATTCGCATGCACTTTCCTCATTCCCACAAGCATCGGTCATGTGGAACCTTTCACATTCAACAACAAATCAACCCCAAACATTAATCAACGTTTTCCTCTCTAGTATAAAAAAGCATTGAAAAATATTTCCTTCGAGACCATGAGTCGAATAGATTATACTACACACACTTAATTCGAGACCATAAAACATACATTTCTGTCGTGCTCGTAAAGTGTAGACTGCGTGAGAAAATCGGGACCACAGAATATCAAGTTTGCTATGGACTCTTGAGAACGAATCGAGTCTCTATCGGATCTTCGCATCAAATTGACTCCCCTCATAAGCTACTTGTGAAATCTTATATTCCTCCTGAGCATTGTTGAGCATCATCGATGGCTGTCATTGAGCATCATCCATTGTTGTCAAGCAAATTTTTGGAGTTAAGCATTATGGGGTTCTAATTTTTGGAGTAGGCGAGCAAATTAAGGTCAAAGCTAGTATTGTTGAGTGGTCTGAGGGTTCTGATTTGGGGGAATTTTCCCCAGAAGCAAAAAAAACCTCATCGTTTTTTAAGTCCAACATCCACGTCAACGCCGGTTTGGCCATGTAGGACAGTCGGTGCTGACTAGATATCCACATAAGCATTTTCCGACATAAATTAGCTGGATGGACTTAATTGGCAAGATTAAAATATTTAGGACTGAATTGGTAAAAGTGCAATAGGTTTAGGACTTTTTAAACAATTTTCCCTACAATACGCTCCAAATTTCCATTTATTTAAGCCACCAATGCCCTCTACCCTGGTTCTCTCCCAATGTATAGGCTTACCAATACAGGGTGATGATAAATCAATAACGTTCAATGGTCGATTTTGAGAGTGACCCCAAAAGAAAAACTTTGAGCATTGCCTCTTGAGTCCCATCTCTCTCCTCCCAATGAACAAATTTTCCTTTTATCCACGCTTACATACATCACATGAAGGGGAAAAAAAATATGTTGGGTAGTTCCTTCAACGCCTCCTTTGTAGGTCATGCTCGACTTCTTTGCATTTCACTCTGAGTCTCATGTCTTGATTCATAACTTCGATCCACTCGACTCTATTGTTGCATAATAAATCCTTCAAATAGTTTGAGAAATATGGCTTCAGATCAATAAAGCAATCAATTGAGACTTTAAGGTGTGATATTTCTTTATTTAAGAATTTATTTACTCTATAATGTTGCTAATGGTCATAGGCGAATATCTTCCACGATACAACAAATTTCAAAAGAGAATATTAGATATCAATTTTGGTATATCTCTCATGGGAAATAATTGGAAAAGATGGTTGTATCTTCTTTCGAAAGAAAATGAAAATGACAAAGAAGATTATTATTGAACAAACATGCTCAGTAATTTGTAGAACAAACACAACCTATTAAAGATTAAGAAGGGAAAAATTACCAAAAAAAGTCATAAACCTATTGCAATCGTGTTAATTCAGTCATAAACTTTTTTTAAACCAATTTAGTCCTAAACCTTTTACAATTGTGCTAATTTAATCCATTCGGGCGTTGATGTAGATGCCAACCATCCAGCGAAAGCTAACATGGCAATTTTTTAATAATTTTTTAAATTTTTAATTATTTTTCCTTTTTTTCTTTTTTTCCCACATTCTCCTTCCTTTAGCCAGTTGGCGTGGCCAAGCGAGGTTGACCTCGCCAACCAAAGGTGAGGGCCGGCGAGGTCGGCCTCCCGGCTAATGGTGAGGCTTGTCCCCGCCGGCTGCGGTGAGGGTGAGCCTCGCCCGGCGATGGCGAGGCCACCATTACCCAGATCGGCAAGGTCGAGCCTCGTCGTCCTTGGGAGGAGCCTTGCCGGTGCAGCCAAGGCAAGGTTGACCTCGCCGGTGGCCGGCGAGGTCGTTGTCACCAAATTTGGCGAGGTTGACCCTCGCCTTGGATCTAGCGAGGCTTGGCCCGCCTTGACCATGGCAAGAGTTGTCCTCACTAGTGTCGGTGAGCTCGACCCTCACCAAATTTCTTTGAGGCCTTGCTCGGTGACAGCAATGCCAGCCTCACCGGCCCTCCCTCGCCTCTAGTCGGTGCTGGCTAGAGGAAGGAGAAGGTGAAAAAAAGAAAAAGAAAAATATATATATTTAAAAATTCAAAAAAAATTAAAAATTGTCATGTTAGCTTTTGCCAAACAGCAAAGCATCCACATCGGCGTCGGCCGGCGAAGTTTGGTCGGATGTATTAAAAGCGGCGCAATTATAAGAGGTTTATGGCTAAATTGGCAAAAAAAAAAAAGTTTAGGACTTTTTGGTAATTCTCCCGATTAAGAAGTTATGTCTAAACATGTACGAACTCTGAGATAATTGTTAGAAAAATAATAAAATTCAGAATTAAATAAATAAAAAATAACCGTAACTTTTTCTAAACATTCGCACTATTTCAACATAACGTTATAATTAATTTTTTTTATAAAATAATAAATCATAATTTTTTTTAATAATTAAAAAATAATGATCTATGGTTAGTGCCAAAATTTCTTCCACATGCACACTCACATCCTTTCGATGCAAACTACTAACAGTAACTTGCACCGGGAGAGGTTCGTCGAAGCAAAAAGGAGGCCAAACAATTAGCAGCGCATTGCACATTGCACATTGCACATTGCACATTGCACGTTCGTATCTTGATATCGCCGAAGCTAACACCTGAGGACATAGCAACAGTGCTAGTTCAGCCTAGAAAAGAGCGCAGCAGTATTTGGAAATATATCGGCTTCGCTCACTTCTCCATATTCTTCCTCTCTTTCTTTGTGTGTTATAGACTATACTTATAGATAAAGTTCACGTTCCTTCGCAGAGATATCAACCGGTTTTGAAAATAGTCTTCTTATCAAGCTGTTCCAACGATAGCCTCTTGTGTTGAGTCTGTCACGTTTCCTTTTTATCCAGATTCAACCTCTTTCAGATATATTCTGCTTCCAAGCTTATCTTCCTCTTTGATCTCAATTCAAACCTTGAAGATCGGATAACATAACCACCGGAAAACCCTAACTACTAAAGGCTGAGCTCAAAATTTGAACATTGCATCTGGAAGAAGCTCTTTGGATCACTTGTGCGAAGGTCCATATGGTAATATAAACATGAACTAAGATAATGATATTTTTGTTTAGGGGTCGGGTCGATTCCTAATTTTCTTTATGTAATGGTAACCAAAATTTTGATAAGATTAAAACTCTAGAGAGAATGCCCTTAATTGCACACTGCATCATTAACTCCCCCCCCAAAACCAAAAAAAAAAAAAGCCCAAGAAAAAAAAATCCTTAAAAGATCAGCTCTCAGTGAAATGGCATAAGTTAGGATGTGAATCTTTGACTTCTGCTCGAATCATGTCAAGTACCAAATAAATTTTACCCAAATAAAACATTCTGGTATAATCTCATAAAACTTATGAACTTATAAAAGTGAAACTTGACATCCATCTAAGATTATTTAGAATTTTTGTTCCCCATTGTCATAGTATCTTTGTCATCACCATCTTTCATTAAATAATTTATCTCAACCTATCTTGTATTTTTTTTCTTCTATCTAATTATTGTAAAAACGAACTCCATTCAAGTACAAGCTAGGCAACAGTGGTTAAAGCATTTATGTCTCAAGAAAAAATAAATATTTTGATAAATAACAACTAAAACAAGATATTCAAGTAGCATCTCTTTGTGTGTGATTAAAATTAATAAAGGAGTAGTTACATACTTTTCTTATTTATGAATTCTCAAATTATTTTTTCTCTGTTTTCTTCTTTACATCTCACCTAAAATTTACTATAATATTTCCAATCAATTTTTTTTCTCAAATAATGTCACCGGGTTATGTTTCTCTCATTGTATTAAAAAAAAAAAACTGTATAAAATCCGCATAGATAAGAGTTTTGTGATTCTAATGCTCCGGTTATCCACCATATGCAAAATAGGGCATATAATGTTAAGTGTAATTATTATTATTTTATTTTTTACACATATAGCCTAATGTATCTTTGATTGTAGAATAAAATTTTACTGAATTTTTTTACTGAAATTATACTATGTGTAGAATTTGTGAAAGGATAAGTTAATAGGAAAGGGGAAAATTTTGCATATGGTCCATGATAAACCACATTAATTACATGGGCCAGACACACATACTAGACGGACATAAAAGGCATTGACGAATTATCCCCGCACTAAATTAAAAACTGTCAATTATTTCCTAATATAAAATGCACTAAGAGAACAACAAGAACCCCTAACGACTCTCCATTTTCTTCTCTTCTAGACCAATGCGTCTTTGAGGGTCACTGTTGGAAAGAAACGAGAACTGGAAGCAATGGACACCAAGGATGTCCTTCCTTCCACAGCACGAAGCACCTCCCTTTCCGCCTCGTCTTCCACTGGTTCGCTTCTTATACGAGCTCCTCCTACTCTCGACAACGACCACTCTGATTTCGAGCCAAAAGCTTTGGAAATCAACATTCATTATGGCGCTAGTTGCTTTGACGAAAGCAGTGTGAGAGGCTCTGACTGAGCGCTTGTTCGCTAGCAGGGATGACTTCGAATCGGTGTCGGAGAGGCGGTTTGTTTGCAGACCCGGATGAAAAAACATTGGAAGGAGATGGTGGAATTGCAAAATCGAATTTTGGGACTCTTTTTTCAGTGGCTTTCAGTGATCTGATTTCCTCGCTTGGCAAGAAGAAAATATTCAGTGGTTCGCGAGCACCACATCACCGGCCTACATGGCATATACTTATTTATGTGGATCTACTAATAAAATGACACGAGTCATCTAAAGTTAGAATAAAAAAATTACTTTCTCTCTCCTGTAGGGCTAGTTGCAGGTGATGGTAGGCTGAGCAGCTATTCATGGCTCTCTCTTTCTCGAGGCTCCTCTCTCTTTCTATTCTTTTCACGATTGAATATGGAGCTCTTCGTCTTCCTTGCTCTTGCGCTCCTTCTTCCACTTCGTTCATCGCCATTGTCACCTTTTGAGCTTTGACCTAGTAGCTGCAAATTTCTTCATCGCCAAAGCCCAAAAGGCGACGATGGCGACGAATGAAGTCGAAGTGGAAGGAGCGTGAGAGCAAGAGGGCGTGGGCGTGAGGGCTTGAGATGAGTGAGGAGCAGGAAGGAAGACGAAGAGCTCCATGTCCAAACGTGAAAAGACTAGAGAGAGAGAGAGGAGCGTGAACATGGAAAGAAAGAGAGAGAGAGGAGCCTTGAGAAAAAGAGAGCCATTAATGGCCGATCAACCTACTGCCACCTGCAATTAGCCTAGAGGAGAGAGAAAGTAATTTTTTTTTCTAACTTCAGATCTGCCATGGAAAGTAATTATCTATGTGGATCCACATAGATAATTATCTAATGAGCAAGGCTAGGGCTTCCAGATCTGCCATGGAAGCTCCATCGAGTAGTTTCGGAGAGAGAGAATCCAAGGAGAAAACCTAGAGAACTGAAATCCCTTGAGCGAGAGTGCAAGAGAGCCCGTGAGAGAGAATCCGCGCGTGAAAAAATGAGAGAGCGAGCTTCTATCTCTATTTCCAGCAATCCGCTCCCTCTCTCTCTCGATCATTCTCGGTTCTCTCGTGGGGGCTTAATCGTTCTCTGGATCGGCTCGATTTTGTGCTTTCAATCGGTTCTTTCTCCCTGAGAATCTAGACCTCCTCCTCCGTTGAAATGCTTATCTCTGGCTAAATGGAGTGGTAGTTCATTCCAAATTTCGCCGCTGGTATTCGTCCACGCAAGAAGGCGAAGAGTTGAAGGAGAGCAACTGCCGGCGGAACTCGCTCCGAGCATGCGGTCTCGCAGTTCGCCTCGGTCCTGACTCCGTGCTCTGAGCTTCGGGATTGCGGATTGTCTTCCGTTCTTCATTTTCCTTCGTCCAGTGTGCTGACATAGGTTCGCTCCCGCCATTGTTGTATCGACCTCCGGAATTGAGGTGTTGGTTCGCTAGAGAACCAAAAGGAGGTAAAACTCGCTCCCTTTCCAAATATCTAATTCCGCAGTGATGTTTTTCGAGCTCTTGAGGTCTCGGCGCGTCGTTCTTGGTCTTGGATTTTAGGTCTCAGCCTTTATCCGTTTTGAAAGAACTGAGGCCATAGCGATTTATTAGAGTGGGTTAGTTTGGCTTTGGTGCCACAGTCTTGCATACATCGAGTTAAAAGATTGGGATCATGGTTATGTTTTTGTTTCGAGCTGCTCTGTTCTATCTTAGCTCCAGAATCGGTTCCTTTGTCAGGAGTGCTTGTGCGCTTTATGTACGAGGCAAAGGCTAGGAATTGTTGCCACTGTCTATGTGAAAATGAACTGTGAATAAGGTTCTATTAATGATTTAAACTTGCAATTTCCTCTGCGATGAGTTGAATGTGAATCACTGTTTTACTTTTTGCATCTAAGCTCCCTAGGCCCAAATGAATACTGCTTGTTTGATGAAATTCGTGAACTAAATAGGTGTGTTTTTTATTCAAGTCTTGACCCAGAATTTCCATTCATCACTAGGTTTTTGATAAGTTTTGGTCATATTAGTTTAATTGTGTTATGTTTCTTCATTGAAAATTATAGGCGTTCCATTTTGAACTTGCTTTAGATTTGTTGGAACCTCTTCAATAAGTGTTGATTTGCAACTGTTGTGGCTCTGAGCTAATGTCCATTGATCCTTCATTTGATGCTATTCCACTTAAGCAAGCATGTGTAGTGACATAAGATCATGTTATTATGAATTTCATGTTCACTTGAAAAAGATATTATGTTAGTGATGAATCAAATTTTACTGGAAATCAATCCATGGATGCTGACCATGTCTTGATATCCCATGATTGGTATCTTCTATTGCAATATTGTGTTAAGTTTCCTCTGCTTATCCTTCTCTTGGATTATGCTTTCGTATGTGAGGGTTCAAGTAACATAGAAAGCTGGTTGTCTTGATATGATATTGCTGGTGTAAACAATAGATTAGTCATGCTTGATGAGGAATTGACTTCTGTTGGGGTTGAATAGATCCTAGGTCATGCTTCTATTAAACAGACTTTATATGCTCTGTTTTTGTATAGATTGTTTTGGCTAATTGACATATATCTGCTTTTGAATTTTTAGAAAAATATGCATGCTGAATCTGATTATGTTGTCTTCTTTGAAATTGATTGTGATATGCTGAACTTCATTGAGGAAAATTTGTAGAAATGAAAGCATGATTTGCTATTCTTGTCAACCTTCTTAAATTTGCAGGATGTTTTGGAATTTTGATTTCTTGACACTAGCTTTGAACTTGTTCACAATTTTAATGGTTCATATGATACCTTTGTGAAAAAATACTTTGCATCAAGGTTGTTTAGCCTTTCTTTATGACTTGACATGATTTCCTGAAGTTGCGAGTTTTAGGTATCACGTGAATTGCATATTAACTGCCTTGTTCTTCATGAATATACATGTTGCATGAACATGTTCAATGATGCATATGTTTAGTAAGTGATCCTTCATCAGCTCACTCATTTGTTTGATTAATTGAGAACCAAGGTCATATGGCTTGAATGCTTGTCATGTTATACGCTTCGCATGTGATCGTTAGATGAATGATTTAGGTGCGACCCATAATAATGTTAAACCTTAGGATATAACCTAGAATTTGATTTAGGGACTTTCATGACTTTAGTCACCATTTGTGAGCACAAAAGATGTCTTGTTTTTGGTTATTTTGATATGCATGTTTGTTTCTCTCATTTGTATGTACCTAGTTTCTTGGATTAGGTTTAGAATAGAACCCTGAATATGGATAAAGCGTGAAGATGGTGGAGGTCGATGTCATGTACTATTTGTTTTCCCGACATATGTCTCAGGTTCCATGCATTGTATAAAACCCGACGAATTATGGGTTTCCTTTCTTTCCCAATTGTTTTCTCTTTTATATTTTTAGAATTGTATGATTAGGTTTAACTGCTTTTCTTGATTGTTTACTTCATGTCTTGTAATTTCATTTTCATTGATTGTTTTCCTTTTCAGGAGAGTTCTCTCAATTCCTACGTAACCAGATATCTAGACTCGGGGACTTGGGTTACGCTAATATAACTATTAGCGCTCTTTCAGTACCTAAACAATATGTTGTGTTTTTCTAACATGTCCATGCGTCTCTTTTTACATTTTCGGGATCATCAATTTTACACTAAGTGGTCATACTTGGTGGATTACTTTCATTCTATTCTATTCTTAAGAAATAAAAGGAAAACAATAAATGAAAATAAAATTGCAAGACATGAAGTAAACAATCAAGAAAAGCAGTTAAACCTAATCATGCAATTCTAAAAATATAAAAGAGAAAACAATTGGGAAAGAAAGGAAACCCATAACTCGTCGGGTTTTATACAATGCATGGAACCCGAGACATATGTCGGGAAAACAAATAGTACATGACATCGACCTCCACCATCTTCACGCTTTATCCATATTCAAGGTTCTATTCTAAACCTAATCCAAGAAACTAGGTACATACAAATGAGAGAAACAAACATGCATATCAAAATAACCAAAAACAAGACATCTTTTGTGCTCACAAATGGTGACTAAAGTCATGAAGTCCCTAAATCAAA
Organism: Eucalyptus grandis; assembly: GCF_016545825.1. Taxonomy (NCBI): domain Eukaryota; kingdom Viridiplantae; phylum Streptophyta; class Magnoliopsida; order Myrtales; family Myrtaceae; genus Eucalyptus; species Eucalyptus grandis. The sequence continues at coordinate 21,997,121 of NC_052613.1, forward strand.
TTCTAGGTGATATCCTAAGGTTCAACATTATTATGGGTCGCATACAAATCATTCATCTAAGGATCACATGCGAAGCATATAACATGACAAGCATTCAAGCCTCATATGACCTTGGTTCTCAATTAATCAAACAAATGAGTGAGCTAATGAAGGATCACTTACTAAACATATGCATCATTGAACATGTTCATGCAACATGTATATTCATGAAGAACAAGGCAATTAATATGCAATTCATGTGATACCTAAAACTTGCAACTTCGGGAAATCATGTCAAGTCATAAAAAAAAGGCTAAACAACCTTGATGCAAAGTATTTTTTCACAAAGGTATCATATGAACCATTAAAATTGTGAACAAGTTCAAAGATAGTGTCAAGAAATCAAAATCCCAAAACATTCTGCAAATTTAAGAAGGTTGACAAGAGTAGCAAATCATGCTTTCATTTCTACAAATTTTCCTCAATGAAGTTCAGCATATCACAATCAATTTCAAAGAAGACGATATAATCAGATTCAGCGTGCATATTTTTCTAAAAATTCAAGTGCAGAGATATGTCAATCAGCCAAAACAATCTATACAAAAACAGAGCATATAATGTCTGTTTAATAGAAGCATGACCTATGATCTATTCAACTCCAACGGAAGTTAATTCCTCATCAAGCATGACTAATCTATTGTTTACACCAGCAACATCATATCAAGACAACTAGCTTTCTGTGTTACTTGAACCCTCATCATACGAAAGCATAATCCAAGAGAAGGATAAGCAGAGGAAGCTTAACACAATACTGCAGTAGAAGACACCCAATCATGGGAAATCAAGACATGGTCAGCATCCATGGATTGATTTCCAGTAAAATTTGATTCATCCCTGACATAATATCTTTTCCAAGCGAACATGAAATTCATAATAACACGATCTTATGTCACTACACATGCTTGCTTAAGTGGAATAGCATCAAATGAATTATCAATGGACATTAGCTTAGAGCCACAATAGTTGCAAATCAGCACGTATTGAAGAGGTTCCAACAAATCTAAAGCAAGTTTAAAATGGAACGCCTATAATTTCCAATGAAGAAACATAACACAATTAAGCTAATATGACCAAAATTTATCAAAAACCTAGTGATGAATGGAAATTCTGGGTCAAGACTTGAATAAAAAACACACCTATTTAGTTCACGAATTTCATCAAACAAGCAGTATTCATTTGGGCCTAGGGAGCTTAGATGCAAAAAGTAGAACATTGATTCACATTCAACTCATCGCAGAGGAAATGCAGCAAGTTTAAATCATTAATAAAACCTTCATCACAATCCATTTTCACATAGACAGTAGCAACAATTCCCAGCCTCAGCCTCGTACATAAAGCGCACAAGCACTCCTAACTAAGGAACCGATTTTGGAGCTAAGATAGAACAGAGCAGCTCGAAACAAAAACCTAACCACGATCCCAATCTTTTAACTCGATATGTATGCGAGACTGTGGCACCAAAGCCAAACTAACCCGCTCTAATAGATTGATACGACCTCAGTTCTTTCAAAACAAAAAAAGGCTGAGACCTAAAATCCAAGACCAAGAACGATGTGCTAAGACCCAAGAGCTTGAAAAACGTCACTGCAGAATTAGAAATTTGGAAAGGGAGAGAGTTTTACCTCCTTTCGGTTCCCTAGCGAACTAACACATCAAATCTGGAGGTCGATACAGCAATGGCGGGAGTGAACCTATGTCAGCACACCGGGCGAAGGAAAATGAAGAACGAAAGACGATCCGCAATCCCGAAGCTCGGAGCATAGAATCTAGGCCAAGGCGAACTGCGAGACCGCACGCTCGGGACGAGTTCCTCCGGCAGTTGCTCTCCTTCAGCTCTTCGCCTTCTCGTGTGAACGAATACCGACGGAGAAATCTGGAATGAATTACCACTCCATCCGGCCGGAGATAAAGATTTCAGCGGAGGAGGAGGTCTAGATTCTCAAGGAGAAAGAACCGATTGAAAACACGAAATCGAGTCGATCCAGAGAATGATTAAGCCCTCATGAGAGAACCAAGAATGATTGAGAGAGAGAGGGAGCGGATCGCTGGAAACGGAGATGGAAGCTCGCTCTAGTGGACGGCGAGCAAGGCTAGGGTTTCCAAATCTGCCATGGAAGCTCCATCGAGTAGTTACGAAGAGAGAGAGAATCGAGGGAAAAAACCTAGAGAACCGAAATCCCCTGAGTGAGAGCGTGAGAGAGCCCATGAGAGAGAATCACGCGAAAAATGAGAGAGCCCCCACGCCAAAAAAATGAGCGAGCCTTTATATTTTTTTCAGCATTTTTCCCTTTTTTTTTCTTTTTGTTTTCTCTTTGTTTCTTTTTTTCTTTTTTTCTTGTTTTCTTGTTTTCTTTACATTTTTATTTTTAATTTTTTCATTCTTTTTCATTCATTCTTTTTTTGCTCTTTATTTTTTATATTTTTCTTGCAAAATGAATGTTTAAAATGTCGACAAAAAATCGGATATCAACAGCTGCCTCTCTTTGAGTGGGAGTTTGAAGAGGTTCCGCTCAAAGATAAAATTAATACCCGAAATCTTCAGTTGACTCAACTTTGAAAATAGAAAAAGATAAAAGCAAAGATAGTTGGTTAGGGACATACTTGATACTTATCTTTGCTCATCATGCTATATGAACTCTTGTTGGAGTTTATTCACTCTATCTCTGTTTCTCTCTCTCATGGAATGGAATGAAGGCAATGAAATCACTAAATGAAAAAGGAATGGTTTAATGATAAACTAAAATTTGGAAGACAAGATTTAAGGATAACCTAAAACTTGAAGACAAGGTTTAAGGACAACCTGGAACCGTGTAGTTTAGACTGGGAGAAAGGTCTCACCGTGTAAAAATGGATTTTGACTGGGGAAATTGTCTCACTGGATGTGATGTCTCACCGTGTAAAAACGGATTTCGACTGGATGTGATATCTCACCGTATAAAAATGAGTTTCGACTAAATGTGATAGTCTCCCATTCGATGTGATAGTCTCACTGTGTAAAACAGGCTTGGACAGGAAAATGGTCTTACCATGTAATAACGGGCTTTGACCAGGAAAAGGGTCTTACTGTGATTAGTGGATCCACATAGATAATTACTTTCCAAGATAAGTAATGTCGTTTTATTAGTGGATCCACATAGATAAGTATATGCCATGTAGACGGGTGACGTGGCGCTCACAAACCACTGAATGTGATGCATGCTTCTCTGCAAGAATTGCTCACAATCAAAGTTGGATAGCAGAATTTGTATAAAACAACAAGCTCTTAAAAAGGAGTCCAACAAATAGAGGATGCTACAACCTCTGTTCTTGGTGTACGAGGTGGTGTAGGTACGTCCGAGCATGCCTCCAGCTGGACATGAATACTTGGTCGCACAACATGCAGCAATAACAGTTCGAACTTAGACTTCATCGCCTCTTCCAAAGAACCTCTGTTAGTCGCATGGATAGAGACGTGCATATCGTGAAAATCAAGTATGGAAAATGGCATACCATACATGGGTCGAATGGCAGCACGTGCTGCCGATTGTTCAGCCTCCCTTTTGCTTCGACCAACCTCTCCCACGCGAGTTATGTCATTTGAATACCAAAGACGACACAAACACTGAACCTGCCCCACGACCGAGTAGTTGTGTAATTGGACATCTCCAAATTCATCTTGCTGCATATTAATTTAGAATATATTCTAAATGAATATAGATTCTAAATGAATATGCAGCAAAGATGAACTTGGTATTCCCAGTGTCAAACCATCTAAGTCAGGATCCGCATCGAACATCCATACCCCAAGGAGGAGCTTCAGGTCCGGCTTTGGATCTCTGCAATTTGCTGGGCTTGCCGGGCATCGTGGAGCACCTGAGGACACAGCAGAAGTGCCGGTGGTTATTGGGGGAAGGACTTTGTTGGGGGACCGCCCTGACCTGTGAAGGACTCGCTGGTTAAGCCGAGAAAAGAACGCAGCAATATTAGACCCTGAGTTCTTTATTTATAGAGCCTCTTGTGCCGAGTTGGTCGCTTTGCTTTTACCCAGTTCAATCTCCTTCTGATTTATTCAGCTTCCAAGCTTATCTTCCTCCTTGATCTCAATTTAAACCTTGAAGATCAGATATGATAACAACCGGTGTAACAAAACTCTATCTATTTTAAAATTGAACTCAAGATTTGAACGTCGCATCTTGAAGAAGCTCTTTTGATCAGGCATGGGAAGTCCAATATGGTGATATAAATATGAATTGAGCCAATGATAGCTTTATTTAGAGGTTGGGTTTGATCCCTAATTGTCTTTTTATGTAATGATAGCCAAAAATTAGGTGTAAACGCTACCATGTGGATTAAATCTCTAGAGAGAAATATTAGCAATGATGCCCTTAATTGCACATTGCATTATCAACTCCACTTCCCAAATAATTCTTAAAAAATAATGCTAAGGTGATGTTCCATTACTTTTATAAAGAATTGTTGCTACCTACCCCTCGAGGATAAGGACGTAAGTTTAGGGTATTGCCTAAAAACACAATTATGGCTCATGATTAGGCATGGGTGATATTGGGATATTTTTAAGAATTTCGCAATAAGGAGTTGCTACTAGCCTAGTGAGATTGGCTAGAAATAAGTGAGTTATTGGGAGTATATCTCACTTCCTACTCAATTAGAGAATCTAGGATCGGGACTTGATTACACTAATTGACCAATTAATATCATTTCAGTACCTAATCTTGTTCATTTTAAAGAAAAAATATTTTTGTCAAATAGTTTGGATTACTTTTAGGCATATTAGCTAACATGTGAGGTGATCATACGAATAGACAATAATTAGAAAACAAAACAATTGCCAGCCAATGAAAGCGTTTATATAAATTGTTTGGAAGAGCAAATATTTAACATCAAAGAAAAGATAAATATTAATCTTAATTAGACTAAAAGGATCAAAATAACAAAAGTATGCAAACAAGAGTAATTATCTTTAAGAACAATTGAAACTCTAAGATAGAACCTAAAGGTTTACTCAATTTTTTAGCATAACTTTAGAGTTAAGAAATTTCAATTTTTGAGTAAACAGCTCATAAAGTCTTTTTGCAAAAATTTTCAAAAGAAAATTTGAATATCTTGACATTTTTCAATTTTTTAATTTTTTAATTTTCTATTTTTTTTATAAAAAACTCGAATTTTCCATTTTTTTGAATTTTTTAATGTTTTCCGAAAGTTCAAGATTTTGAATTTATATTATTTTTCGATTTTTTTTAAGTTTTTTTATTTTGCTAATTTTTCTAATTTTTAAATTTTTGAAATTTTTTCTTTTGTCCTTTTCCTATTTTGTCCTATTCACTCCCCCTTCAACGACTCCTCCTCCCGAAGCCACTTTCTCTCTTTTTTTATTATTTCTTTTCTTTTCTTTTCCTTTTATTTTTCTTTTGCCTTTTGGCATTCTTCTTCTTCGTGCGTTCTCTACACGCCCGACGCTCCTTCTTCTTCCCGAAGACCCCTTCACCGCACCAACACCTTCGACCGAGATTTGCCGCCGCCGGCCCCTCCCGTCTCTCCCGAGCGCCTCCTTCACTCCGCCGTTGGCCCTCACTCCCCGCGAGAGTCGCGATCCGCCACCGTCCATCGCCGGAACGGAGGACACAAAACACACCACGTACGCGCAAGCGACCGTGACGAAGGAAAGGAAGCGAGGAACGGCGACAGTAACGTATAAAAACCAACAGAATATGAACGAAGGGGATCTACGATTTCAGGGAGACGAACGTGACTTGCATGGGTATCACGGAGACATTTCATCGAACAACACCGACCGGGCCGGAGGCAAACGATAACTCGACGGGACCTCAAAACGCGACTGAGATAAACGTAGACAAACAAGCAGGGTCCAGAGGCAACGACGCGCAGCAACGAGATCCTCGGGTCAAAGGGGTGCTGAACTCTGGAAACAAAAAAAAAAAAAAAAGAAAAAGACTTACCGGAAATATGGACGTCGGGAAGCCGGGTCTTGAGCGCGGCCAAGCTTCTCTCTTGCTTTCCACTCTCGATTTCTCTCTGCCTTCCCCCAATCTCCCCCTCCTCGGTTCCTCCTGTCCACCGTTCCTGCTGCCCCTCTTCCTTTCTGCCCTTTTCTGCCTTTATCTTCTCTGCTCTGCCGCCCGTCGCCGCCCCCCCCCGGCGGGTCAGCTGCTGTTGCTGCTTTTGCTTTCTGCAGGTTTTTGGGCGCGAAGATGGCTGGAGGAGGGAGAAGGCTGGTTGGGACGTGAGCTGGGCCGAAGAGGGCCGCACAGGGTAAAGAAAGGAAGGCGGCGGACCGGGCCAAGGCCGGATCCGGCCCGACCCGACCCCTAAGCTTTTTTTGTTTTGTTTTGTTGTTTTTTTTTTTTTTTAAAATAGGTGTCAACAAGAATGACGGTGCCTTCTGCACCACTAATTTCCCTTGAGGCAACTTATTAAATTGATTTCCAAGCATTAAGGCAAAAGATACATCCAGTTTAAGTACCATAAGTCATTCTAAAGTTCTTATTCTCTCACTTTAAGTTGCTTTGTTTCATCAAATATTGGACATTGCTAGAAATTTATTTTTATTTTTTTAAAATTATTTTAAGAAGAGATGATATAAATTTTCCTATGTGATCAAACCTTCATTGGGACCTTTGAATTTTGAAATTTTGGAGCTTAGTGCTACGCTTGAAATATGGCCTGTGGCTAGCGAGATTCATAGCGCCCTCATCTAAATCAAGTGAAGCTTGGCCGGTGACCTTAGTTCTAGGCTTGAAATCTCAATGCACGGAAATTACATGATTGCTTAGTTTACTCGCTTTCTTTAGGAAATTTAGAATCTCACTTGATGTGATATTTCTTTTGGGTAATTCCCACTTAGTTCTATGTTTTATTTTTTTTTTTTAATTTGGAAAAGGTTGGCCACAATGAAAACAAGGAAAAAGAAAAGAAAGAAAACAACCACAATGTAGATGCTTAGAAGCACAAGGGAAAAGTGCCAAAAAAGTCCTAAACTTTTTGCTTTTGTGCCAATTTAATCATAAACCTTTTTTTGATGCCGATCAGTTCTAAACCTTTTTAAGTTGTGCTAATTCAGTCATTCCGGCTAATTTTTGCCAGATTTTGCTGACTAGACACCGGCCGATTAACGTGGCATGACCAACGTTGAAGTGGACAACTTTTAACAATATTTTATTTTTTTATTTTACTTTAAATATTTTTCTTTTTGTCTTTTTCCTCCGGCCCGATCGCCGAGGTTCGGCGACCAACCAGTTGACCGCCAACGAGGGTGAGGTCGACCTCGCTAGATGCGCGAGGTCGAGCCTCGCCGACCATGGGCAAGGGCTAGCGAGGCTCGACCTCACCAAATCCGGCGAGGGCAAGGCTCGCCCATGGCCTAATGGCGAGGCTTGCCCTCGCCGAATCTGCAAGGTGAGCCTCGCCCATGGCCCGATCGGTGAGTCGGCCATGGGCGAGGCTCGCCCTCGCCGAGATCCGATGAGGGCAAGCCTCACCCATGGCTTGATTTAGCGAGGTGGCCATGGGCGAGGCTCGCCTCGCCAAATTCGGTGAGGGCGAGCCTCACCCATGGTCGGCGAGGCTCGACCTCACCAAATCCGGCGAGGTTAGCCTCACCCTCGCCGGCGTCGCCTCTCCAATGACCAATCGGAGGAAAAAGACAAAAATAATATATATATATATTAAAATATTATTAAAAGTTATCCACGTCAATGCCAATCGAGACCACGTTAACTAGTCGCATCCGATTAGTAAAATCCGGCCAAAATTGGCCGAAAAGGACGAATTGGCACAACTTAAAAAAGTTTAGGACTGAATCGGCACCAAAAAAATGTTTAGGACTAAATCGACACAAAAGTCAAAGGTTTATGACTTTTTGGCACTATTCCCTATTCTTTGACGAGGTAGTTGATTCTAAGAAAAGTATCCCCGGTTTGCATTCCTTGGTGAGCTGGTCCGATTACCAGCAAAATTTCAAGGATTTGAATGCCCAGAATTATATTGGCTTAAAAGGGTCAAAAGTAACTGTTTTTACTTGTCAAAATTTGCGAAAATATCATGACTATCATCTGCATTTGTATTTTATGTTGAATTTTGTCTTTAAATTTTTATTTTGGCCAATTTGTTCCTTGTACTCTTTTTATATAACCAATGTAGTTTTTTAAGCTAATTTAGTCCGTTTGATGTTTGACGCGGCAATCCAACTCAGGCCATGGGACCTCTGTTTGTTGATGTGGCCATACATATCATCGCCACATCAATGAAAATTGTAGAAAATAAAAAGAAACTGAAACTTCGAAATAAAAAACGATAAGAATAGGTAAGAATAAGTTCAAAGCATACGTTAGTGAGATAGGGGGGCAGCCCTCACTCAGATTTGGGCGAGGGCGAGTGCCCAGTTTTGCTGAGGCACCACCATAGAGACGATCTTCTTTAAAAACAATCTGTTCAACCTTTTGGAGAAATCGGGGAGTATATATGCCAAACAAAAAATAAAACACAGATTCTAAATTAAATGGAGGTTGGAAATGACCAATCCTGAGTAGGCGTTCCAATGGGAGATGCAAGGCGAGTGATGATGGCTTCATCGAGATCTAGGAGATGAACATTACGGCATTAAAACCACCTTAATGGCATCGATTGAGGTTCGAGCTCGACAATGCGTCGGGCCACAATTCTGCGATAAGCTTTTACAGAAAAGTATGAAGTGAGAGAGAAGAGATGGAGGCAGCGTTTGAAGAACGTTCACGTGCAGAACAACTTCAAAGAAATCTCGGTGAGGGCCGCCGGCAAAGCGAGGCATGGCATCGGCCCTTCTTTGTCGAGCTTTGCCATTCCGCCTTCTTTGTTTCTTTAGTTGACTAGCTTTTAAAATCTCTGTCTGTTTTGTTTTTGACTTATAAAAATCCAAAAATCATAGGTTAACGTGCAAAAGAATCATTTGAGCATGACCAATGTGAATCCAAGCATCCACTATTTCATTTTATAAACGCACCAACAATCATTAATACTTTGTTACGTTAATACTTGGCGTTGAAACTACTATCATAAAGAGTATACCTTGTTAATAAGAAGGTTCTCCCTTTTTGGCAGGAGAAGTCAGAATTTTGACAGCCTGATGTTTTTAGATAGCGGACGCCAGGGTCAAACACGTCGTGGTCTAAAGGTCTCTTCAGAAAGGAAGTGTGGTCTCCTGGGGAACTTTTTGGCTTACTTCCAATTTTCAGGACATGTTTGAATATTGCCTAAAGTTTAGGAATTTATAAAATTGACATTTGTCTAGAAATGTCCAAATCCGACTATCAAGTTATTAAAAAAATACCAAATATTTGCTAGTGATAAGCAAAAAACATAACAGAGCTATTTTACTCAGAATAAAAAAATTGGGATAACCATAATCACTTATTGGATAATTTCAAATTGAAAATTGAGCAGATTCAGGTAGCTTTTCGAAAGTGCTTAAATTTTTATTTTGTTGAAACTTTAATGGTATTATTTGGTGTGTAATAAAGTGAACCGGACCTTTTAAATTTAAGGTTCATTTGTTTGAATTGGAACGATAAATGTGAGAATGGCGTGGAAACTGGTCCATTGAGCACGACCTATGACAACATGCATTTTTGGATATGTCAATAGGGAAGGAGCGAATTTAGGACGGGTTAGTCCACGTGAAAGAAGGGTTGTTTTCACACGCCACGGGTTCCACACACCTACTTTTCCTTCTTTATTGCGTAATTGGTTGGGATTTAGAGAATATTCTATTGCGAGGTTTTAGAGAAAATATTATTTATTTTGTCTTTGAAATCGAATCCTCTGTCCTTCCGTACCTCGCGCTCCACACGCCCCCGTCTATTCTCGGAGAATAGGGACAAAAAGGGTACAACAGCCTTCCCTCTCAGGCAAAGGTTTGGTGAACGGGGCGCGACAAATTACCGGACCAACGTGCCGCCACTTCATTTCACTTATATTGATCGCGATTTCTTTAAAAGAAAGTGTTTGTGCTCTTTCGTGGACTTAGTTTGAATTCGGCGACTTAAGTAGTATTACATCGACACGCGATACTGACGTGATATGACATCTTGGCGTATATCATTTCCGAAAAATAAAAAATTTTAATACATTGAAATATATTGTATATCAAATATACATTTATATATATAATAAATTATTTTAATCAAAATAATTTGAATCAAATGCACAAATAAATAAATAATTAAAAAAAAAGCTTAGAATGAATATACACTAAAAATACTAATCCACGATTTATTAATATAATTCATTATTTCATTTTGACAAATTCAACTTTATTTTAATAATTCATAAAACTTACACAAAAAACATGTTATATATATTATAGACTTGCATATTAGATACATCGGAAGAGGAGAAAAAAATTTTAAAGGGTGAATTGCGTATCACGTGGAAGTGGGAGTCATAAGAGAAGAGAAAATTAAGTTTGTCTTCTTTCTCCATTTATTATTTTTTTTAATTTTGACTTTTCATTTATTGAATTTTTAAAATTGAAAATCACATGTCGGAAATTCGTTTCTTAGAATTCCAACTCGAGTGTTGGAAAGTGTCAAGAAAGTTAACCTGGTATCGATTTTTCAACATGTGTTGAACGAGTGTTCAAGAGTGTCGGGGAATGTCGGATACGTGTCAAAGTGTCCGACACGACATTAAAGTTTTTGGAGAATGTCGGTCCTTCATAGTTTGGCAACGAGGAGAGAATGTGCGCCGTTATTTCCGCCCTCAGTTCCGTGTGGACCGGTCATTAAAAAGGAAAAAAGAAAAAAAGAAAAAGAAAAGTCCTTATATCTTGTTAAATTTTATATAAAAACTTGTGATTGAATTGATCAGAATTTTCCAAAATAGTTTATGTGGAGAAGAATCAAGAATGGGTTACGAATTTAATTTGAGTGAAATGAGAGAAATTATTAGGTGGGTTAAAAAGGAAGAGAAATTTTTAATATATAAAAAGGAAAAAAGAAAAGTGAGATGCAAGTGTCAAGAGAGTTGCCGCGAAGTATCATTGGCAGCAGAATTTGTTGACGATCCATTTTAATGTCAAATTCCTCGGCCTAGAATAATTGAAAGACATTCCTAGTATTTTCTCCCATATTCGTTTTCAATTTCGTGCTTCTTTTGCCACTGGGTGTCTTAACCCGGTATTGTTTTTGCCCACGGAGTTGACTGTCTTTTACTTCACAGTCAACTCTGTGGGCAAAAAACAATACTGGATTAATACGTATTAATCCGGTATTGTGTGATTAGTATCCAAACTTTTTTGTACGGGCCGTGACCTTTTTTTCTTTCACATGTGAGCTGCCAACATCCGTACTTTTTTGTTTTTTGGTCAGAACCATCCTGTACTTAAACTCCCACTCTCCAGTCTCCCCACCTCCAACCTACCTTTGTTTTATTACTCGATCCTTAGCACGATAGGCCCTCTTGCGGCCGTCTCTCTTCCTTTGTCCCCATTTGTCCCCACATTCAAAAATGCCTCATTGGGGGCCGAACGAATGGGAAAAAATCGAATCCATCTTCACTTTCATCGTTCCGATTCTTGTAAACTTCCTTGTTAGTAAATATACAGGGACATCAGATTCTCCATTTAACACCCATCCCGTTTCTGCGTTTCTTACCATCTTCACTCTCCTTCTCTATTGCTACTTATCTTTTCCATTTGTTGCTCGTTTGCCGGTCTGTCAAAGATATACCAGTTTGGGGTTTTTGGTGATCAAAAAAATAGTTTGGAGTAAACTTTGTCACAAGTGTACTGGGTTTGGGGTTTTTAGGGTATTTAAACCCAAATTTTTAATATATAAAAAGGAAAAAGAAAAGTGAGATGCAAGTGTCAAGAGAGTTGCCGCGAAGTATCATTGGCAGCAGAATTTGTTGACGATCCATTTTAATGTCAAATTCCTCGGCCTAGAATAATTGAAAGACATTCCTAGTATTTTCTCCCCATATTCGTTTTCAATTTCGCACTTCTTTTGCCACTGGGTGTCTTAACCCGGTATTGTTTTTTGCCCACGGAGTTGACTATCTTTTACTTCACAGTCAACTCAGTGTGGCAATACCGGATTAATACGTATTAATCCGGTATTGTGTGATTAGTATCCAAACTTTTGTACGGGCCGTGACCTTTTTTTCTTTCACATGTGAGCTGCCAACATCCGTACTTTTTTGATTTTTGGTCAGAACCATCCTGTACTTAAACTCCCACTCTCCAGTCTCCCCACCTCCAACCTACCTTTGTTTTATTACTCGATCCTTAGCACGATAGGCCTCTCTTGCGGCCGTCTCTCTTCCTTTGTCCCCATCTGTCCCCACATTCAAAAATGAACGAATGGGAAAAAATCGAATCCATCTTCACTTTCATCGTTCCAATTCTTGCAAACTTCCTTGCTAGTAAATATACAGGGACATCAGATTCTCCATTTAACACCCATCCCGTTTCTGCGTTTCTTACCATCTTCACTCTCCTTCTCTATTGCTACTTATCTTTTCCATTTGTTGCTCGTTTGCCGGTCTGTCAAAGATATACCAGTTTGGGGTTTTTGGTGGTTAAAAAAATAGTTTGGAGTAAATTTGTCACAAATGTACCAGTTTGGGGTTTTTTAGGGTATTAACCTAAATTTTTAATATATAAAAAGGAAAAAGAAAAGTGAGATGCAAGTGTCAAGAGAGTTGCCGCAAGTATCATTGGCAGCAGAATTTGTTGACAATCCATTTTAATGTCAAATTCCTCGGCCTAGAATAATTGAAAGACATTCCTAGTATTTTCTCCCCATATTCATTTTCAATTTCACACTTCTTTTGCCACTGGGTGTCTTAACCCGGTATTGTTTTTGCCCACGGAGTTGACTGTCTTTTACTTCACAGTCAACTCTGTGGGCAAAAATACTGGATTAATACGTATTAATCCGGTATTGTGTGATTAGTATCCAAACTTTTTTGTACGGGCCGTGACCTTTTTTTCTTTCACATGTGAGCTGCCAACATCCGTACTTTTTTGATTTTTGGTCAGAACCATCCTGTACTTAAACTCCCACTCTCCAGTCTCCCCACCTCCAACCTACCTTTGTTTTATTACTCGATCCTTAGCACGATAGGCCTCTCTTGCGGCCGTCTCTCTTCCTTTGTCCCCATCTGTCCCCACATTCAAAAATGCCTCATTGGGGGCCGAACGAATGGGAAAAAATCGAATCCATCTTCACTTTCATCGTTCCGATTCTTGCAAACTTCCTTGCTAGTAAATATACAGGGACATCAGATTCTCCATTTAACACCCATCCCGTTTCTGCGTTTTTTACCATCTTCACTCTCCTTCTCTATTGCTACTTATCTTTTCCATTTGTTGCTCGTTTGCCGGTCTTTCATACCACTCTCGGCACCCGCTTCTTTTTCTTTCTCAGGATCTTTTCCCTTTTTTCCGTAGCTTTCCTCACGTCACTGCTGTTCAGAGGACTCTCCTTCTTTCTCCTATGTTTGCCAATGTTGGTAATGCTCTTTCTGGCTCACTCGTGGGATTTGATTCAGAAGCTCAAGCAAAGGATGTTAGAAAACGCATACGTCCGTATGTTCCGCCACCGAGGAGCCATCTTGCCGCTCACGGTTTACGAGACACGTTTTCGTAGTACTGGGCCATTGGTCTATGTTTAGTGGTTAATGGAATTGAGATTGATTGGCCGCCATTTTAATATGGAAAGCGAAGATGGGGTTCGAATTTCTAAGAAGTTGGGGTGGGATGATTTAGTTTTAAATGTGAATTTCAATTCTCTTATATTTTGTAAGAAGGGAGGATGAAAGTTTAAGAGCGAAAGTAAAAATAAGAATCAAAATAAGAGGAGAGTAAAAATAGAGTAAAGCCAATATTTTGACTCAAAGCTGTTAAGCAGTGGACCAAGACCTAATCAGCGATGGTGGACTGTCGAGTCTTGGCCGACCTCCGTGTCCACCCTTGCGGTTGTCCCGGCGGCCAAGCAGCAGATTTGGAAACGCCGAGCAGCGGGCTTCTCTCCTGACCTCGCCGCCAAATCTGGAAGTGAGGCACCGGTTGGAGGCAACGGCTGAGCTGGCGAGATGCGGCGCCGTCAACTCCGACTCCGCCGGTGGCGATGGCAGGAGGAGGAGGCCCGGAGGCAGGACTCGTGGCTGCAGATGGAAGGAGAGGAAAAGAGAAGAAATCCGCGTGGATTTGGGGACTTTAATTCATTTCTCTGATATTCCACGTGTCAGTTTTTATTTAAAGAATAAATGAGCGCATTGTATAATACAAGTGATGGTTGAATTTCTTTGTAGTATTAATGTGGCCTGTTCATTATAAACCTAATTTCTTTTCACTGCAGGATTTTCCTGTCTTTCATATTTTATCCTTATCGTCTTGTCTGACGCTCTGAAAGGGAGAAGAAAGCCCTGACTTTTTCTTTTTTTTTATCACTTCTAGGTAGTGAAATCCGGTCGAGGTCGCTCCCATTGGTTGATCCTGCATGATTAGTTCCGCTCCGATTCAAAATTCTGTGGTTCGGGTGCAGATCGGTGAGCATTTTGCTCTACTTTATGGATTTTTCTGGGTTTATGTTAGTTAGCGAGTTCTGTATTTCTTTGGAGCGATTTGCTTTTACTTTTCACTTTCGACTGTTGTCTGTCTTGGCAAATGTCTAAAAGCTGGGTTTTTCTTCAGTTCCGTTGTCTACGAACTCATGTTTTATGTTTGGTCTTGGCATAAGTTAGAGGGGGAAAGTACAATGACAAGGAATATTCAGAGTGAATTTCTTGGGAAGATCCGTGAGAATTTCTCGATTCCTTTGTGAATTGCTCATGCTGAAGTTGGCTTGCTAGGGTTTAAATGCCCCTCTATTTGTTTTGAGTAATAATGGATCGTGATCATCCAAAAAGATCGGAGGAGACTCTTTTATGATGTTTTTCCTTTCTCGATTGCGCTTCATTCTGCTCTCTGAAAATGTTGTTCTTGCTAAAGGGGCTGAGAAACAGTTTTGAGGATTATTCAATTCAAATGATTTTGCCTGAAAGTTGAAAGATGAGTCTTTGCCTTGCATAACTATGGCCTTAACGTGATGCCAAAAAAGAGGCAATAAGATTTGGAGTTTTCCACCACTTTGTCGAGTTAAGTGCAAGTGGTTTGAGAGAAATCCAGCTTAGCAAGGAGGCTTTCTGTGTTTGATGATATGTATAGCTTGGTTGATTTAATTTATTCATAGACACGCACCTCTTTTTTCTGAGATAACGATCTGTGGGCATAATTTCAGGTGTTAGTGTCACGGATTTTAGGGATCCCATTGTTACCACTATAGCGTACTGTTTTTCAGGCTTTCAACTGTCCTTTTTAGATTTTAAAAATAACTCTGCTGGTGTTGTATATATCTGCAATTCTTATCTAATGGCATTGATCTTCTTTCTGAACAATTTTCAGGTTCTTTCTTGTTTCCAGCCTTTGAGTTCTGTAATGGCCGGTGAAGTCTCAGTGACCCTTACTTACAGCAGAAGTAATGGGTCTCCATCTGATCCCAAGGACCCTCTGACTACTTGTTGCCGCAACTTGAGTGTATTGGCAAGGATGGAAAACTTCCCTGGAATCTGCCCTCTGATCTCAAATATTTTAAGAGCTGATCCTAGGAAAGAGAATGCAGTCATAACGGGTAGAAAAGCATGGGGAAGTATTCCTGCTGAGCATAGGCCTCTACATGTTGTTCTCACTCATCGTAAGAATTTTAATATTGGGACTGCAGAGAATGTCGTCAAATATGGAATCATGTGTATTGCCTTGTATTTATTGCCTTTGTTGTTATCTATTGAGAAAGTTTCTGTCATTGGCGGTGGCCAGAGGTTTCTGAACATTTGTTCATAACTACAATTGCCTTTGGGTTTTTCTCTTTGCACCTTAGTAACTTTTCTCGTTTGGTGCAAGGAAGCTCAATGCTCCTGGATGTGATGCTATCCACATAACAGAAGTTGAGACACCAGTTGAATTTGACACTTTTTTGCCCATGGTCGATACATCTGTCTTTCGATCATGGTACTTGTCCTTTCCCATCGTTGTACACAACATCCAGTAACTACTTATGTCCGTGTAGGATGTTCTGTAGTGGTTTTCTGCCTCACAAAAATTGTATGATCTTCAATGGTAAGGCAGGTTCTGTTAAATTTGAGGTGGAGAATTTTACCTTTCTGCTCTAGATGATTTTTTTAGAGACATGAACAGTACCTGTATTAGAGATTAGTCGAAGAGGTACTGTTAGATGGCACTCCAAAGGATGACAGGACTGAAACTGGTACTGCATCAAAATTTCGATGCCAGGTGTGTTTTGTAAACCATTTATATCTTGTCAGCTGTTACATTCTATCTGGCACATCTTTTCTATCGAGTCGGAATCACTCTGTTTATTCTCTTTCGCAGATGCGGTTCAATCTGCACAGAACGAGAAAATATTGGGTGCACCGGGCGGTCCACGTCACCGTGCGCCCGCCCAATCAGGATTCGACATGTGTCGCCACGTGGCTCCACCTGAGCCGAGGCCCACCTTTAGTTTTCAGTTAAATTTTTGCTGCTTCTCTCTCTCATTTAATGCTTCGTCCTTTTCTCTGCACGATTTCTCCCGTTTGCACGCAAGCGTGCGTCCCTTCCCCTCCCATTCTCTTTCAAAAAATTTTGTCCCTGCATTTTTTCTCCATGAAAGCTGCAACGCCATCTCTCTCAACCAAACGCTCGCCGGTTGCCTCCAAGCTTGGCTGCCTCTACCGTCGCCGTCAAGAGCCACTCGCTCCCAAGAACCCCGCCGGTCGTGGTTGAGTCCCAACAATCTCCGCCTCGGCCTCTTCAGCGAGCGTGGACACCCAAAAAGCCTGCTGCTTGCCTCCAAGCTCGATCGCCTCCGCTGTCACCACCAGGAGCTACTCGCTCCGAAGAGCCCTGCCGGTCGTGGCTGCGTCCCAAGCTCTGACCTTCTCCGCCTGTGCCTCCTCAGTGATCGCAAACACCCAAAAGCTCACCAGGCGCGTCTGAGCTCAGCCGCCTCTGCCATTGCCACTTTCTCCCAAGAGCACCTTCTTATGAATCTTACCTGCTGGTATGGATTCTGTGATGACTCAACAAAATTTTGTTGTTTAAGCAGATGGCAATTTGTATTTCACACCCTGCACTCGTCTTCGTAAATCATATTTTCAGTTTTAAGGCAATCTTTTTAGTTTGATGCTTGATGTCTTAGGAGATAGTGAAGTTCTTGTTAGGATGGCGAGTAGTTCATTTCTTGGGATGTATGACTAGAACTTAACTGCCTAGGATTCCTGAGTTAGCATTGGTGCTGTCTTAAAAAATTTAGCCACCGAGTTTTTTTGCTCGGTGTTTCATGCCTCTGTTGGGAAGGCTAGTGTTAGTAGCTCCATTTGCCGGTGCCATCGTATTTAATTTTTATAGATGTTTGAAGGAAGATAAGAACTCCCTTTTCTCAAAATGTGGATTCTTCACAATAAATATGTAGTATATGTGTCAATTAATTCCGTTAGCTTGAAGGATGTTTCTGGGTCGTGTCTTTACTTTGACCATGTAATTTTCCAGAGCCAGTTAACTATGCACGTCCTATTTTCTGAGCTCATGATGAGATGCGAGTGATCTGTGATGGTTGCAACATTATCATTTTCTTTTCCTGGTTTACTTAAGTAGAAACAGGTCATCCAATTGCCTAGCTTTATGTCTTTTAACTCATAATTTGTTCTGGTTTCTTTCTCTCATTGTAAGGATGCATTGATAGGCTTCCTCTTTTCTGACAATCTAATTGTTGGGATGTTATGCTCATTATTTGTCTGTAGTTTCCTCCATTTTTGGTAAATGTGCCGTGGCATATGTTACTTTTTGCTTCTTGAGTATTTGCTTTTATCTAACTTTACAACTGCACACACAACACATGGGCATGCTCAGTGAACTAGGGAGAATGTTGTGGATCAAAATCATCAAATCCAAGCCAAATTCGAGGAAGGACTGTCCGTTCTGCTGGGTTAACCTTTGTCGTTAACATTTTCCAAGCTGAATCCCTCAGCGTCATGTTGTAGATTGAATGCTTGGGCAATAAGCATGGAAAACTTAGGCCTTACCTCTTCCTTTGCAATTATCATGCTGAAAACAATTGGAAAAGTCTCTTGCATATATTGTGTATGACACTGATATCTGCAAGATTAATATTTAAACCCTTTGAATCAACCTCTCTAGCCCTGTGTAGAGATCATTTATCTCTTGTGCACATCATAATTCACAAGCTTGAATGAAATTCTAACATATTGACATTATCTTTGTATGTTTAATAGATCTAAGATTGGAAATTGGTGTTAGTGTTCCTTTACTTACTGATTAATCCAACTCATCCTTTTTTGCAGATGTGTGGGAACTCAAGTTACTTTAACAGTTGGTCGTCCAAATTTATTTTGGTGGACTCCAGAATTTACTCTTAAAGCCTTATCCTCCCGATCAAGAATCTGCAAATGAAAATCCTATCCAAATTACGATGCATCACTGTAGATGTCACTGGCACGCTCATGGCCTACAAAGGGGAGCTTGGAGACTAGTACTGCATGGCTGCCAAATCAGTCGGTCTTCCATGTCCCGACTATAAGTGCATCCATGAGGGCTTTAAACTTGCATATACAGAAATGGCAAAAAAATATCCATGCTTCGGATATGCTGCCAAAATGCCAAACATTGTATGGTGGAAAACTTGCGTGAGAAATTCATTTGTCCAGGTAAGATAGCCAAGTCTATGAAATGGAGCTCTGTGATTTGCTTGCTTAATGCAGCTAGAATACTATTTTCTTTTGCATGTCTGAGTATGTAATCCTGGTTCCAGGTTTATCTTATTAAATTTATGAAGCTGTACAGTTTTTTGTTGATAACTTAATGGTTTAATAAATCGAAGTGCTGTAACTGTCATTCTGATTGCAACATTTTGTGATTTTAGTACTGCAAGTTGAGAATTCTGCTAATAGCTTGAGAGTTCTATTTACTTCTCAAAATCCGATGTCTGGATGTGTTACTAATCTTAATTTTTTTGCTAACAGGCAGGTTATGAGTATGATGAAGAGACATTTGAGGAGATATTTAGACGCATATATGCATCTTTCGGTTCAGCTGCACCTTACACCGTCTTTCCAGACTCCCAACCATTCTAGAGATGGGTTATAGGTGGGTTCAGTTAAATTTTTGCTGCTTCTCTCTCATTTAATGCTTCATCCTTTTCTCTGCGCGATCACTTCATTATCGTGTTCTGTTTTTTTAAAATCATAAAATCTTTTATCTTTTATTGGTAGGGATTTGTCCTATAATCGGTTAACAGGGAAAATTCCATTCAACATTGGTTTCCTGCAAGTGGTCACCTTGTATGTGTTTGCAACTTCTGCAGAGTGTTTCAAATATATAGCATTTGATCTGTATCAGCTTTCCCTAATTCCTTTCGCAATCTGTCTGCGTACTAGGTCATTGCAAGGTAATCAGCTGTCAGAGAAAATTCCATCTGTGATTGGTCTCATGCAGGCCCTTGCAATCTTGTGAGTTCTCATTCTCCTATTTTAAGGTCAGAATAGTTGTTTTTCAAACAGTTGCTTAACATCTTGTTTCTCTTTAATCGCCTAGAGATCTGAGCTGTAACATGTTAACTGGACCCATCCCTCCTATTTTGGGAAATTTCACCTACACAGAAAAGTTGTGCGTTATCCTCGATACTTGCTATCATTTTTTACACTTGTACTTAATTGTAGGGGTCACGTTGGCATCTTTCTTGTGCTGGTTTAAGCTTGACCTGGTATGAAACATGTTGTAGGTACTTGCATGGCATGGCAACAAACTGACCTGACAAATCCCTCCGGAGCTTGGAAATATGTCAAAGCTTCATTATCTGTATGCTTAGTTTCTCATATATTGGATTGTTTTGAAGCTATGCATGTGATTTCATCTGCATGGGGAGTCCATTTCTGCAACTTTTTTACTGATTGAGGATCTTTATAACTATTTCATTCTCCTGTTCTATGTAATTTTTCCAAGTCCGCTCTCATGATAATTCTGGCATCCTTCATAAGCTTTAATAAACATTAATTAGAATACGTTCTGCATGTTTCAGGCCACTTTGAACATCTTCTCACCCCTAGCCTGACTATTCTGTAAGTTTATTGTTGTCCCATTGTTGTCCCCAATGCTGCATAGATTATAATGGTACTATATTTTCTTTGGAAAATGTCAGCCTCTGGGATCTTCTCCATGGTGAGTGAAGTTTCTTTTTAATGACTTGGATGTCCTGCTCAAGAGCCTCTTAGGTGAATATGCGTGTCAAAACTTTTTCCCATCATACGTGAGAACTAGATTGAGCGAGCGTGAAAGAGTGAAAATCTGAAGTGGCTTTAAAATCTGGAGTGGCTTTTATAGTACTCATTTCACTCCTGCTAAATTTTCTTCTGTTCATGTATATTGAAATCATCTAAAATAAACTGGTCCTAGTTTTTAATTATGTCAGGATTCTTCCGACCAAAGATCTTTACAAATTAATGATTTCTGTAGGCCCTGCGAACAAAAAGAAGCTTGACTGGGATACTCGTCTCAAGATAGCACTTGGTGCCGCTGAGGGGCTTTCATATCTTCGCCATGATTGTAGTCCGTGTATCATCCACGGGGACGTGAAATCGTCAAACATTCTACTCGATAAGGAATTTGAGGCGCATCTGACTGATTTTGGGATTGCAAAGAGCCTGTGCACAACGAAGTCCCATACTTCTACATACATAATGGGGACCATTGGCTACATAGACCCAGAATATGCCCGCACTTTTCGCCTCACAGAGAAGTCAGATGTCTATAGCTGTGGAATTGTTTTACTAGAGTTGCTGACTAGCAGGAAAGCAGTGGACAATGAATCCAATCTCAATGCAAAATTAAAGCAAGATTTGGCAAAATAGAAGAAAGAAAATTCTAGATTGAAAATGTTGGTTGTGCTGTTGTTTATAGTAATTTTAGCTTTAAAACTTGACATATTGTGAGATTTGGCAAACCTAAAGATGTTGGTTGGGTTGTTCGTGAGTTTTAGTTGTTGTTTGTAAATATATGTGCATTTTGTTTGTAGGATGAATAAAGTGAACATTTATGTTGGCATATCATTAAATTTGTTTTACCATTGCATATTTTCCCATGCCGCTATTTCTTGAAATTTCGACCAAATTCTTGCTTGAGATTATAAATGTTTGATTGAGGATTCTTAAATTCAAATTATAAACGTATTGAGGATCTTTAACATTGTATATTCTGGTTTCTGCAAAAACTAGCCTATGAGGCAAATGAACCGCACATTAAAGAACAAGATTGATGTTTTCGTAGGTTATTTGAGATTTACCATTTTTCAATTCAGGAGTTGTTGAGTTCGAGCATCACTTTAGCGACCATTATTGAAGAAGTTTCGACAATTTCAATGAGAGAATTCAAATGTGAGGATTTGGATATTGATGATAACTTGACGAAAGTTCATCTTGTGAGATTTCTTGGTCATCTCCGAGAGCAACCTTTCTCTCTTCTAAACTTGAATCGAATAAGTTCCTCTTTTTCGACAATCCAATGTGGAAGTTATGGAGGATGACTTAGCCAAAGGTTTGTGCGGTTTGAAATGAGCTTTTGCGTCCAAAGACTGCCCAACTTGTTCCATATGATTTATAATGGTTTTGACCTCGTCCTAACGGATGATCCTCACACCAAAAACAATCACAAAGGCCAGAGTCAGTGAAGAGCTAATTTGGCTGCAAATCGCAGGCTCCTCCTATCATAGAGGAACAATTGCCTATTCACATGCATCCGAAGCAGAAAATATTATATAGACCATTTCTATATATGAGCCATAGATAAACCATGTTTAAACATCTTGTTTTAAAGCACCACATAGATAAAGAAAATGGCTAGCTAATGATTTTACAAAACTCTCTAGCCTTTGAACATGAAAAGAGAACTTACTGGACAGTGCAACATCATTGGTCACATTCATAACTCATAATGACCTTGTGTCTATGTACAGCAAGATAATAGTGAGCAGGCAACCATCTAACATCAAATTTGTGCCCATTAAATTTGAGCACGCAACCATTTAACAATCTTTAAAGCTACATTCATGTACACACTATGAGGGTCTAGTCTACAGATATACACCTATGTCGAAGAGATTCCTGCACCATTTCCAAGCAGCCATCGATCCGGAGTTCAATTGGCGAACTTCAGATTGCCTAATTACCGTCATCTTGCAAACGGTTCAGATCAGCTGTAAAAAAAATAATTGAAGTGGTTTTGAACCAATATGCCACTCATAGGGAAATCAATAAAATTCAACTCCAGCAGGTGACCTTAGCTTCTTTATGTATATGCTCCCGCGACAAGACACCTGAGAAATCCAAAAATGCGCAAGAAATCAACAGAAGGTGTTTGAAGATGAGCCAAAGTAGCATGGCCACCTTTTACCTACAAGAACATATAATCCAGAAGAACATTCTCTCTTACTGAAGAACAAAAGGCAAACTAAGATAACAATCTTGACAAGGACAATCAACCCAGCACAATATTAAAGAACAAGAGGAGATTAGCACAGATTCCAAACCTCACTAAACACCACTAAATTTCACTTTGTTCTTCATTGACATTTATTCCAACACCAAACAATTATGCAGTGACCTTGGTAGAAAAGAATTTCCTAGAATGTACATAGTTTGCCAGTCAACCAGTAAAAAACATTGGCAACTAAGACCAAAGCAATAAAACCAACTTCAGCTAGACTCTTCCATAAAACAAAGACCATATAATACCTAGTAAGTATAAAAATGAGACGATCCACCTTGCTTAAGATTGACACCTCATCCAGTCATAAATTTATAGAATGAACACCAAGGCTGAAGTTGTTTTAATTGCTGCAATTTGTTTTCTACATGCTTTATTTGATACCTCATCCAGTCTCTTTGTTAATTGACTAAGCAAGTCTTGTATCTGACAATACCTTTTTCGCTGAAGAACTTGTTTCACTGGAGAAAGATCTTTGCTGGAGCACCTTACTCCTTTGAGTCACCTCACCATTGTATTTATCGACAGTGAGCAGCAAGTCACTTAACTATGCTTATGTATGATGGTAAAGGATGCAATGTTTGCTGGGTTTGCATTCACGGATGTGTTGCCAGTGCTGCACAAAAGGGGTCTGATGATGAGATCGAGAATTACTAATTCTGGCTTTAAGCCCAAAAATGATGATGAAGAAGAAACACTTCATATGATTGGGTGATCCATTTCTTTGAATATGAGCCCAACCAAAGAAGATGTTATTTACGGTGCCATGTCAGATCAAAGACAGGAAAGTATATGTCACCAGCAGTAATGTGACAAATCAAAATTAGAACCAGAACCATTGATGTAATCAGATTTTTCCTTGCAAATTCAATCGTATTATATGCTTTTTAACATTATGACTCTAAGGATGTATTTCATTATGACAGAGGCCCTAGTCGTGAATGCTTTCACTCATTGTGCCCAGCTAAGTGGAATAATCCAAGTTCCATGAGTTCAAGATCCCCCTTCAGGGGCAAATGTTTTTGACATTGGAGTATGGCACATGCACTAGGCTTGTATTTGCACTACAAATCAACTAATTTGACAAGATAATAGACCAGAACACAGTTTCCACATACCTCAAGACAAACAAAAGCAGATGACCTACAATCGCATACAACTGCAGAAAGATAAAGATATTGCTGACATATAATGCACTTAGGATCCTACAAAAAAACCAAAAAAAATTCATCAACTAGCATCATATTGACAAAGTCATCAGAAAGCAAGAGTTAAACATGAAAGGTCGAGTACCTCCTCAGTCCCCACACATTCAGGACGTGTCCGTGGTGGCACTGGAGATGATTTTACAATGCCATTTTTCCAGAGTTGCTCCCTCCAACTTTTCTCCTTTGTATAAATTCTTAGTAATTCTTTTGCCAGAAAAGGTGATGCTTTTCTATCATAATTACTCTGCATATTGCACAAGAAGGGAATTAGGGACATTTCTGTAATATGGAAAGACCTCCTAGTAAGCAAAACTTAACTTTAGAAAAACAACTGTTATCAAAAGGAAACAACAATTATTAATCCTTCCCATCAAACTAATGAAAGAGGCAAACACGGAAACTAAGTTGATGATGATCATGAGTCCATCACAAAATACCAAAAACCAAAGAAAATAGTCCCAGGTAAAGATAGTCAAACGCACAATAGGCAAGAGCATTGAGCCATGAGTTCTCAATAGAATAACCCACAATTTTGATACTTGTAGTTATAATCCAAAATCCATGGAACCATGAAGAAATGGCCTACAAGCAACCACCATAAATATATAAATGACAACTACAAACTACGCCCAATAATTTGATCGCAGATACTCCAGAAGCACATGTGGGTATTGACATTTATAATGAAAGATCAAATGGGCAAGTACTTTGCTAAAGCCTAGACATATCGCAGTGTAGACTAATCCAATCTTTGCTCAAGCTACATATCACTCCTAAAGACTAGAAAATGCTGAATCAACTGCTCCTCCAGAATGGTTGGCAATACCACTTTAGGGTGGATAGCCTGTCCACTGAGTGCCGGTACTCACTTTTACTAAGGTTGGGCTTAAAAGGAACAAGAGACTTGGTGACAACAACACATAGAGAGAGAGAGAGAGAGAGAGAGAGAGAGAGAGAGAGGGAGGGAGGGAGGGAGGGAGGGAGGGAAATGGTGGCCGAGCAAAGCCTGCTGTAGCTCAACATCCTCACTATTTAGCAACTCTGCGGAAAGACAACTCTCCTCTTGTTTTCTAACTAAAATGAGGTCCATTGAGGATGGGCCAACAAATAGACCCATCGAGCCCAAATGCTTTAAACTATATGGAGTTATGTTCACAATTTTCGTGAAATCTGTAAGCTACGAGAGTGTCGAAACAGAGCTGCCATACAAAGAAGGAGAAACAAAGATGGAACTCCTTTCAGGCATCAATCATGTGCTCCTATTGTTGTATGCCGAATAGTCAAAGAGAAGAATTATCGTTCAACTATTCGACATCTCTTCATCTTTGCACAGGAGCAATTCCAGAGGTGGAAGTGCTATCATCATCACCCAATATCAAGATAAGATTATTATTCAAAACAAAGTGCAATCCCTCCACACAACTGGTTCGTCCAGAGAATCATAAAGTATGAAGTGTTAGGCAACCATTGCCTCCCACAAATGTACGGTGGCAGTTACAACTGCAGAGAATTAAGAGAGATACATTCATAATTTGTTCAATAGCAAGCACAAAGAATTTCCAATTGAGTATACTACCGACTGGCTGACTCCATTTATCTCACATCTTTTGCAAAAGAGTCACGTACACGCCAAAAAGAATAACATAAAAATGCAATGTCAGCATGACATACTCTTGTCCATTAGATCTGCCATAAAATGTAACTGACAGGCATTCCTTTAGGACAGAAACGTAGCATGAAGTTTAAACACTATTAGTATAACTTAGGTCGACCAATCTAGTGATTGGGCAATCAATGGTGAATTGATGATGTGAAAGGAGTCCAAATGGAAATTATATCACAGGTGACTGTAGAAATCATATTTCTTGGGAGTTCTTCCATTAGTTTAATCCAAGAGATTCAATTTCTATGTAACCATCAATCAAAGTATCAGACGGATCCTAACGAAGGAGGAAGAAGATACACAGAGTAAAAAATCAATTATGTTCTTGATATCTAGTATCTCTGAGGCATAATTAGTCCTGAACTAACAAACAGCTCAATTTTTTCAGACTAACAATGATCAGAAAAATGCATCACAACTGGCAGCTGTTATCTCAAGTCAATGTGCATTTCATCGCTATAACTCTATCAGTCATATTACAACTCGATCTTACTCGTTAAAATCAAGTTTTGTCTTCCTACTACACACTGCAAAATTGCCATACAAACAAGCTATCTCTACCCATCCATCCAACCAACAGGAACATCATTCCAAAAATGAATTGCAATTCAAACTAGAAATTTTCTGAATTATCGGCTCATGTATCCAAGTACTTCCGCTCCACGTGCTTCGTGTGGAAAGTGGGAGAACTCAATTATGAAACCAAAGACTGACCTTTGGATGTCAACAACTCATTGAACAACTTCCTCTTCTCACTGACGAGCGGTGCTAACCTAGCCTCACCTTCAAGGGCGATTTGATCTGACACAAAGCATAGAACCTATCAAAAACCAAAATGAAAAAGCAAACGTGCACCGGGGCACAACAGACGCCGCACCGCCTCACCTATTTTCCGCGTCTTGTCGGCGAGAACGCCGAGGTAGCGCGTGACTCGATTGAGCTTCGCGTTGGAATACTCCTGCAGTTCGCTCGCCTCTTGTCTCAGCTCCAAGTAATCCTACCTCGCAAGCTGCATCCGGAAATCGCTCTTCTCAGAGCTCGGCAACAGAGAAGGAATCAACCGAAGCAAGAAGCAAAAATTCGAAACCGGCAAATCCCCCAACTCAATCGGGAGCCAAAACAAAGCGCGAGACGATCGGAGCGTTTCGGAAAAACCTGGACATTGTCCGCGAGCCGCTGGACCTTGGAGGCCAGCGGGAGCTGCGAGGGCGGCGAGGAGGCGGAGGCGGCGGCGGCGGCAGAGATCGAGTACCGCCGGACGAAGGGGGTGCTCGGCCGGCGCGGCTCGAAGCCGCTCACCTCCCACTTCCATCGGTTGCTCCTCGGCTCCGACTGAAATTTTTTTAAAATGGCGCCTCTTTGTGCAGAGGAGTGTCTCGAGGACAGCGGAGGCGTCGTGACTTTGTGCGGGAGAAAGACGGAAGAGAAAGGACCTGCATATTTGTGTTCTTTTTCGTTGTTTATGAATAGATTTTTTTTTTTTTCAAAAAAAAGAATAAAAATGCATTTATTTGCATTTTGTTTAATTTTTTTTTTCAAAATAAAATTGGAATGGAAATAAGAAATAAAAGAATTATTTTTTGGTTCGAAAACACTTTTGAATAATAAATTTTCCCTCCCTCTCTTTTTCTTCTTTTTTGTTCTTCTTTTTTTTCTTTGGTCGGTCGTTGGTCTCGACCATGGCTGGCGACCTCACCGGATCTGGGTGAGGCCAAGCTCGCCCAGACAAGGCGAGCTCGAGCATTGCCTCGCGCCGGCGACACTTGGGCTCGCCCAGATCCGACAAGGTCGAGCTCGCCTAGCCACCGGTGAGCCTCGCCGGGTCGGCAAGCCTCACCATGGCTAGGCAAGGTCGCCGGCCAAAAGAAGAAAAAATAAAATATATATTAAAAAATTAAAAGAAACAAAAAGAATATAAATTTACCAAACTTGTTTCTATTCATTTTTTATTCTTGGAACAAATTTATCAAAAACGTCTTTCTGATCAAAAATTGTTCCCCTGAACAAAAATAATTTTTTCTATTTCTGTCATCTAAAATAATTTTTGAACAAAAACGTTACCAAACACCTCCAAAAATTTTTGTGAGAAAGAGACTTTGTGCAGGAGAAGCTTCAAATGCAAAGGGCGGGAGAAGGACGCAGCCATTAATGAAGAGAGAAAGAAGGAATGGGCAAAAGTTTGGCTAAAAATAAAAGCGGGACCTGACTCCGGGTGGTGACACGTGTCGAATCCTGATTGGGTGGGCGCACGATGACGTGGAGCGCCCGGCGCACCTAATATTTTCTCGCACAGAACCTTCCCTCTTTTGCCAACTAAGGCGTGCTACTCCAAGCTGGTTTACCTCTTCATTGTCTTCTTCTTGTAAAAATTTATTTATGAGAAGCGGAAGGCTTTCATTCTAAAGTCTCGTGATTGAGATATCGTTACTGATTGGTCTTACAAAGCATTTTGGCAAAGAGTTGTTGAAAAACTCTCGTGGGTTCATAAGTGGCTCTATAAATGCAAGGAATGACCAAGGTTCTTGTTTTCTGCAGAGCTTGCACTTTTTCAGATTACCGCTGTTTATTTGCCCACAGTTTTCAACTCTATACGAGTTATAAAGTAAATGAATTGTTGCTACTCTGTCAACTGTTACCGACTGTTGCCGTAGTCCGTCGTCATCTTAATGGAATGCATAAGTGAATTGCAAACTATTCGTTTCACTTCTACGTTGAGAAATAAGAGTTTGCATTTTCTTTATGATTCAAGAAAATTGCCATTTGTCGTACAATTATGTCTGTACTGCTTGGACCTCCTCTGCTCCCCCTAATGAATCAAGTGGAAGCGCTGTCTTTTTTTTTTTTGGACGAAAACAGAGAAAATATTATAGCTTCGGTAACTTACATCCAGCCTTTAAAGCGTCAACATACACAAGGTCTAGCAAAAGGAAAGGAGGAGATAAGTTCCAGTCTTGGGCCTGCATGGCCGAATTGTGGGCTTTCGCGGCCCAGTCAGCCACAGCATTAGCTTCACGCTTGCAGAAGCGCACGTTCAGGTTAGGGAAAAGAGGGAGAAAAGATGTCGGCTCCGCAAATAAGACGCGCGTCTCCCATGGCGGTGGATCCTCCCCTGTTACAGCTGCCACAACGATGCTGCAGTCCGACTCCGAGTCTATATGAGCCCGATGAAGCCCCGATGTAGCGTATCTTTGAAGAGCAAGGTTAGAGCTCGAAACTCCGCTATAAGAGGCGAAGCGGCCTGGGAAACGAGCAGAGTATATATCGGTTAGTCGGCCATAGTGATCTCTACAAATCGATGCCATAGATCCATCTCGTGTCTCCTGGTTTGAACGAAGCATCAATATTGCATTTTAAGGTGCCTGGATCCGGTGG
The DNA here is from genome assembly GCF_016545825.1 of Eucalyptus grandis. Lineage (NCBI taxonomy): Eukaryota > Viridiplantae > Streptophyta > Magnoliopsida > Myrtales > Myrtaceae > Eucalyptus > Eucalyptus grandis. The sequence goes on from NC_052613.1 coordinate 22,025,988, forward strand.
TTTCCAGAGCTGATGTGGGTACGGTTGTGCTATAGGTCGGGACAGAGAGGGAGATCCAGAAACCCGAAAAAGCTGCGTCTGCGATAAGGCATTCTCCACTGCTAAAGAATGGTCCGGACATTGGCCACAGAAGATAAAACCGTTTCGCATTTTCCAGATTTGCCATAGAACATTGGCAACAAGGTCCACTGTAAGCAATTCGGCAATACAAATGGTATACATTAACCAAACTTCGAATCGAGTAATCGATGTAGAACTTACCTGTATATTGATTTGATGATGGTCCCATATGTCTTTAGTCCACGAACAAGATAGAAATAAGTGTTCTACTTTGTCTCGGGATGTTTTGTTTGCAAACGGCAAAATGGTTCGGCAATGATGTGTCTTCCGAGCAGTTGTCGAAGTGGCGAGTGCATTTTGACAAACTGACCATAGAAAGACACGCTAGTTTAGGAGCGATTCGCATAGCCCATACTTTCTTCCACAATAGCTTAGGATGCTGATAAGAAGTTGATGCGATACTATTGCTTTGTGTATTACGTCCATAGAAGACAGAGCATGATAATTGCTTTTCACCGTATGGCTACCATCCTTTGTGGCTGTCCGGACAATTTTATCGGGCAAAGCAATGTTCGGTCTAACCGGAATGGTTAGGGCCCTGCGATTATACCGTCATCTAGAAAATTATTCATCACGAAGTATTCCATCTATTGTGGATTGGATCAATGAGATCAGCCACCAATTTTGGTTCTTCTCTTGTCGCAGTCCACCAAGAATGCCTCTTGGTAACCATCTATCCTCTCGATTCGATATTCCTTCCATTCCCCACTTGACCATCTAACGTTTGGCAAAATTGCATCCCTACCCACAAGAATACTCTGCCATCCCCAAGAAGGTCGATGTCCTCTCGCCGCCACTTGGAAATCTGTAGAATGATAGTATAGCCCCTTAAAAATCTGACTCCATAAAGCTTGAGGTTGTTGCATCAATCTCCACGCTTGTTTGCCAAGCATAGCTCGGTTAAAGTCGATGAGATCACGAAAACCAAGACCGCCATTTTCCTTACTCCTTTTCATAATATCCCATTTCTTCCAGTGTATCCCTGCTCTATTCTGATCATTCTTCCACCAAAAACGAGCAATGCTCTGTTCTATTGTTTTACAAAGAGACAAAGGGAGTTTGAAAATCGACATCGCATAGTGAGGGATTGCTTGGATAACAGATTTGATGAGAATTTCCTTACCTCCCTTTGAAATGAACTTTTCTTTCCATCCTTCTAACTTTCCTTGTATTCTCCCCAAAAGCCAAGAGAACATTTCCTTTTTAGATCGACCCCAGTCTGACGGGATTCCCAAATACTTGCCATACCTTTGTAGCACCGGTACTCTGAACTCAGCCGACAGATTTTCCTGTAAACTCAAAGGACAATTCTTGCTAAAAATAAGTCCCGATTTGTTTCTGTTCAATTCTTGTCCTGTAGCCATGCAATACTGATTTAAAATATTTGCTAGATTCTGGCATTCGCGAATAGTTGCATCTAGGAAAAATATGGCATCGTCCGCGAAAAAGAGGTGGGATAAGGTTGGACACCACCTATTTAATTTAATGCCCTTTATGTGATCCATGTCGACTGCTTGAGTAATCAGAGTAAATAACACATTCGCTAATAGAATGAATATGTATGGAGAAAGAGGGTCACCTTGTCTTAGGCCGCGAGTTGGATAGATGGAAGGAAGTAACTCGCCATTAATTCGTACATCGTAGGATCTTTGTAGTTATGCATTGGAGTATCAAGTGTACCCACCTTGGATGGAAACCCATTGTTAGGAGATAGTCATTAAGGAAGTCCCATTCTACTCTATCATAAGCTTTCCTCATATCGAGTCTTCGAATGACATTAAATTTTCTCAACCTCCTACGAATTCCCGAACCGGTGAAGAACTTCTTGAACGACCGTATATTATCTTGAATCGTCTACCATTCACAAACGCCGACTGTTCCATGGAAATCAAATTAGGTAACCAAGGTTTTAGGCGGTTAGCAAGTACCTTAGATATAACTTTATAAGCAAAGTTGCAAAGACTAATTGGTGCGTATTGATCTAGGCTTTCGGGTGAGGTATCTTAGGAATCAAAGCAATGATAGTCCGGTTCAAATCGTGGGCATCCTCCCCGTCGAAAGAAATTTTTACAAGGTGAAAGAGATCGTCCTTAATTACCTCCCAATGAGTCTCGGTAAAATAAGCCATTGAACCCGTCAGGGCCAGGAGCTTTAGTTGTGCCCAACTGAAAGGTAGCTTGTTGAACCTCCTCTAACGATATCAAATCCAGCAACCTGTCATTCATTTCTGTGGTGACAACCTGCGGACATTGAGCAAGTATAGGACCATAATCTCTATTTCCCACCGTCGTATATAAATTAGAAAAGAAGGATGTTGTCATTTCTTTCAAAGTCTCTGAATCACGGATCCATCGCTGGTGATCATCCTTCAACATGATAATACGATTTTTCTGCCTTCTCTGAAGAGTAGCAGCATGGAAAAACTTAGTATTCTTATCACCCCACCTTAACCATTGAATTCGCGACCGCATAGCCCAATATTGCTCTTCTTGGTGCCAAGTCCGTCTTAGCTCCTCTTTAATCGAATTACTTCATTGCTGTTGAAACTATGATACCGCCGGTTTATGAGATCCCGGAGACGTTGTTGTAATGTTGTGACTTTAAGATCAGCTCTAGTGAATTTGGACCGACTCCATTGTGTCAAAGCAAAAGAAACTTTTTCAACTTAGGAGATATATCAAAACCTTGTACTATCACCGACTTCCAGGCTTCGGAAATGATTCGTCGACAATCTGCATCTTCATTCCAATAAGATTCAAAGATAAAGTTCTTCCCTCTTCTACGATATTTTGCTGAGGTATTGATAATCAATGGGCTATGGTCAGAGCCCACTGCAGGTAATGCAAAGACCTCTGCATTAGGAAATAGAAGTCGCCAATCAAGTGTACACATGGCCCGTCTAGTCTTTCCTTCACCGATCATCGCCCTCCCCGTTATTCATCCAAGTGAACCGACAACCTTTGCTCTCTAGCTCCATTAGGGCACAATCATTCGAACTCCGCCAAAAGATTGCATACGAAAACGATGAGGTGGCCTATTCCCAACCTTTTCCCATGGATAAAGTACTTCATTGAAATCACCGACACAGATCCATGGAAGTACATTAGCCGAACTTATCCCTCTCAATTCAGCCCATACAAGTTGTCTAATTTGAAAATCAAAAGGAGCATGAATACAAGTAAGACGTATAGTGCGTTCTTCCTGCACTTCCCTATAAGTCATATCAATATAATCCTTGGTGGAAGGAAGTACTTCGATGGATACCTGATCATTCCAAAAGACCGCTAGACCTCCCGAGCACCGGTAGGATTGATAACATGAGCATTATGAAAGTGTAAAGCTCATTTGGATACTAGTTAGCTTCTCTCGCACCATTCTTTGTTTCCATTAAAAAAAACTATACTTGGGCTTTTCCTTGGCCGTCATGGCCTTTAGCGCCCGAATTGTCGGGGTTGCCCAGGACACGACAATTCCAACATATGAGTTTCATTTGTGAGGTGGTGGCTGTTGAGGGCCGCCATCGCCCATTGTCGAGCTTCTCCCATGTGAAGCACGGTGTTTCCATCAAAGTAGCCTCATCTAGGTCGGGCAATAGAGAACCCTTTGAATCATATGGCATATAGCGTTTCGTGTTTTTTGCACCCCCTACTTTAGGTGTCATCGTAAGAGTTCATCTTCCTATGATACTTATTATCCATGGCAGGTGATTGAGCCCCCTTCATTTTAATTGATGCAGGGATTAACGCAGTATGAATAGGAGGTCCATCGAGAATTTTCACCTGTTCATGCGCCTGATCAGATCCTGTAACTTGCTGAGGTATTGGAGAAGGTGATGGATCGATATTGCTGCAAAGCGGTAGGTGGTGGAAGTAACAGAGGCACATGTTGAATCTGTGATGGAGGTGTCTCAGGTATGGTCTCTTCATGCTGATCTTTTGTAATCGGGGGTGTATAAAATGATTGCCAATAAGGGCTAGATTGTTTAACTTCAGCCTTAAGCC